>NW_009593096.1:28093-37579 GCF_000690535.1 Cariama cristata | reverse complement strand
TGGTTGGACTTGATGATCTTAAAGATCTTGTCCAACCTAAGCGATTGTATGATTCTCTTCTATTATTTCTTTGGCATATCTGTGACCTTGGTCAAATATGACCCTAATCATTACACTGACTTTTTAAAAAAATAAAACAAGTCTTATTTCAAACTGTAATGTTACCCATCTCAGGCCTAATTGTGCCCTCAAGCTACGAGCAGAATTCCAGGTGATGTCTCTGACAATTTTCATGCCTATCAAGGGCACAGCATAGTCTTAAGATTTAGAAAAAGGACTAGTTCACTGAATGGCTGTCTTCCAATATAAGATAATCAATTTGGACTGTAGACAGTTTATAATTTGGGGTAAAACATGATGAACATCAAAGTGAAAGGCAGAGCAGAGATAAAAAGCTTTGTTAGGTATTCTTTAGGTATTAAATATTCTGAGTTTGGAGGGGGAAAAAAGGTTTCTGATCAATACCTTATGTAATATAGTATTGCTGTGGTGGTGGCCATGTTACAGGCTTAGAGAATGCTACGCATACGGTCTTCATAAGATGTCTTCTTGCTATATCTGTGTCATACAGATAGTGACAGTAACCCGTACAGAATTTTGAGTAGCAAAATAGTTTATGCTGGTCAACATGATTTTATAAAGAACATGTGTCATTAATGTAGTACTTTCTCTAAAATAAACTTGTCTGATAAAGCAAACTACATTCATATAAATTTCTAAAAAGTTTTCAAAAACATTCTACATTACAGAAAAAAATCAGATTGCATTGATATCGCTTATATTGAATGGACAAAAATAGGGATCTGGTGGATTACAGAAGTAGGAAAAATTGTTTAAAAAGAAGTTAAATAATGGTTTTAAGTATTCTTGGTGGAATCCTATATAGATGCACTTTTAGATCAATCTGTGAAATATTAGTTACCAAAGGGGAATATAAAATTATTAATGTCAAAATATACAGACGATTCAAAAAATAATTAAGTGAAAGCTAATGACAGAGTCAAATCTATGAGAAGTATTGATTTGTAAGGTGAGGTCCTTTGTAAAATATATTTTAGCGGCATGACATCCAGGAAGAAGGCATGTTTGTCACACTTACAAGGTGACATTCTGGAAGGCATTGGCTATTAGCCTGTCTTAATATTTTACGTGTGATGGAGAATGTGATCTTTAAATACATAAACCAAAGGACATGGTAAGAACAAAAAGGTAGCATTACATTTTCACATGGAATTAACAACACCATATTTAGATTATAGATCTATGATAATTTCAGAAAAATTGAGTAAAAATTACTAGACTGATTCAAGTTGAACAAAGAACTTAGTCAATTTACTTTTCCAGAAGAAGGTCAAGACCAGTCTTGATGACAATGTCCTAGGAAAGCAGATTCTTTTTTCTAGTACCAAGTTTAATTTAGAAAAAAAAAGCTTTTTTTTTTTCTCTCAGTGGCAGTTGTCTGAAGTTAGGCAAATTCAGCTGAGAAGTAAAGTGCACATTTTTAGCAGTGAGAGTAATGAAGCATTAGAACAAAATACCTGTGAAAGTAATGGATTTTCTATCACCCGAAATGTCTAAATTAAGACTACATTTCTTTTTGGAAGATATACTGTAGCTCAAAACAAAGTTATGGGTTTGATTTGGAGATTACTGAGTGACGTTCTTTGCCCTTTGCTATAGCAAGAGGTCAGGCTAGATGATAGTAATGGCTTCTTATGGCCTTGAAATCTATGAATCTAAGTTGTGGCTTAACTTAATGAACAACACAGCAGAAAACAGTGCCCGTAATTCCTCATACCACCCTCTCTCTGCCTTCACTACCTAAAAGCACAGATGACCCAAATGATATAAGGTGTTACAACTTTAAAAAATCTAATACAAACTTTCCCGCTCTATTGTAAATGCGAGAAAATGATTTTAAGGGAACAGCTGCCATGCCATAACTTGGTCAAAAGAAGGCAGAGCAGCTCAAAAGCTGTTGTTTTGTAGGTTTTGGAGCAAAACTCTTCGACTATTAAGTCTGTCTTTTTCTCTCTCTCTCACACTCCCTCTGATATGTCTCAAACTCAAGTGAACAATGATTAAAGTTCTCGTGGTACATTAGGGTTTTTTTTTAATAGTATTAAACAAAATATTTTTAATAGCGTTAATGATTTCTTTTTTAAAATAGTATTAATGTAAATAACTTCAGGACACTCCTAGGAAAGCTGGTTTTTAATAGGCCTATTTAATAAGTTGTTTTGGTCATCTTGTTGACTGCTTCATATGTTGTGGTACTGTGATTTCCACTTACATGCTTACTTGAACAAGCATCTTTCAGGGTACTTTCTAGTAACATATCTATGCAATATTTGTGGCAACAAACCTTTCTTTCTTAGATTATAATAAAGTCCAACACAGAAACAGGAAACACCTAGGAAATTTTCATTGCTACTGGTTGAAAACTGTAGCTGAGTTTCTATTAATTTACTTTATCATCTTACTTAAATATAAGTTGTATTTAAAATGATACACTTCTTCTGTACTTCTTGTTATTACTTGTATAATATAAGGTATTATTTTATATTACTTCTAAACCTAATTGGTATGAACATAGACCTTCGGTTAAAACAAGGTAATTGTGGTCTGTATCTTGTGTGTGCTTGACGAAAGCTGTGCATATTTAATTTCTGAATAAGCTTCCCTTTCTTTAGAAGTTCACAAGAGAGAAGTCAGGTAGGATTCCTTTGCTGAAATTGTAGAGATGACCATGGTCAAGGCCTGTGGTCTGTGCTTCAGATAGATGGACATGTTGCTACCTCCTTTCAAAAGCATCACATGTTCAGATATAGACATGTTAATTTGCTCCAGACATGAAATAATTGTAAGACTTCACTAAAAATTCAGCTATGATGTCACAAGCTTGTGGGGAAATGAAACTCCTCTATATACTCTTTTTATAGCCTTGTCTAGTCTTTTTATAGCTTCTTTAGTCTTTGCCACTTAACCGATCTATTGGTATCTACAAATGGAAGGATTACATCCTAAAGCAGAAGATTTTTTTTTTTCCTTAATCATTTCTTGGGCTTAAGGTCTACCGTACTAACCACATAGGGAAATTAGAATAAGCTATTAGAAAATGAAGACTTTAATTCATACATAAAGACCGAACACATCATTTCCAGGGTATTCTTGCATATTTCATTTTAATCTGCAGAGTGCACTTTCTTTCCTCCTTTGTACAGTATTGGATACTGGATGAGATTCATTATCCTTCTTCTCCCCTGGGTGAACGCGATCCTTTCTCTGTGACCCAGATAACAAAAAATCCAAATCCAAAACATGGGGTGATACCTAGACAATCAGAAGGGGCATAGACATTTTTAACTTTCTCTGTATCTATGTATTCATTGAGTACAACAGATATGAGAAAAAATATTCCCTTGAACAGAAAAAGGATGTGTATCTTGGAGATTTAAAGAGCTATTTTTACATGGTCATTCAATTAAAGAATGTCTTCATTGTAAAAAGAAATAAGTATATTCATTTAGCTCTCTTCAAAAGTGTTGCTGTGAGTGCCCTAGAGAAAGGAAAAAAATCCACTGGAGATCAATTGGTCTCAGCAATTCTCTTCTGACATTTCACTATGGTAGTAGAACAGACATATTCTGGAGGGACTAGGAGATCAGTTTTATAGTGCAAATTTTAAGAACCACAGCTGTCCAGAGCAAAACTCAGACTTTTTTTCAACAGTCTGCTCATCCTGGACATAAATTGACTATCGATGAATTCCAACATTCATTAACAAATACCATATATTAATTTTTTTAGTCAGAGTGGACATGTGTGAACAGTAAATCTAGGAACAAGACGGTAAAGGTTTTATCATTATTATTTAGCTTATTATTTATTCTTTTTTTCTTCTGGAAGACAAATTCAAATATAAATGGTAAGAATTTTTATACGATATTCAGCTAGGGACCAGTCACCATTCTTATCACCAGTTTATAAAATAAGGCAGGTAAGAGATAGAAGGTAAGAGAAAGTAGCACAAATACAGCCGAAGACTGGCAAATCAAGATAAAAATGAGATATCCTGAAGATCAGAGTTTTCTCATCTCATGCATTTCTCCCTGTCCATTAAAAAAAATAAAAAAAAAAAAAAAAAGAAAAAAAAAAGGCAGGAGAAAGTTTAACAGTAGGCCAAGTATTGACAGTATATACATGGAGGCTGTTTACTTTAGATTTTAGATTTTAGAAACTGGGGGTTTTTTATAACCTAATTTGTCTTTCTTCTGTTAACCTGTGAGGTATTTCTATAAGTGTCTAAAAGTTGGCAGGTTCTTGAAGTTAACGGCTTTACAAATGTCTGAATAACTTCAGGTCATTATTTGCCTAGAGGGTCAATGCTTCGTGCTGTTATACAATATTTTGTCACACTACAACCAGAAATAAAATACAGAAGGAAGACCTAACTTGTAGATACCTGTAGCACTAAACTAACGCTAACATAGCAATAATTATGAATAGCCAGAAATGATGAAATAGCAGATCATCTGGAAAAAAAATTAAGCAGAACCATTTCTAATACTTGAAGAATCATTAGTCCTTTTACTTGTGTTGCTTTCCTTCTTGGTGCCATATAGGAGTAGAATCAAAATAATAAACCAAAATATGACATTATTTTCAAATTTTGGAAACAATAATGTCCACTGTAAAAGTGCTTAACAACATTTTCTCCTTTATTTGAGAATGGGAAAATTCTAAAAAATGAAGGAATTCCTTATCATTAACCTTTGAGTTCTTTATGTTATCCTTACCAAAAAAGGAACAGGGGAAGAGAATAATATGTATGCTACCACACGCAAAGACTCAAAGTAAATGTAGAGGTTTGACAAGGAACTGAAGAAAAAATTTCCTTCTCTGAACTATCACTGTCATGGTTTAAAGAATTTTCCATTGAACCTGGAAATACACAAAATGCTGGAGTTCAGACTTTTAAAGATTTACGGCCCAGCACATAGATGTAAACGGTCTCCATGTGGTTCGATTCAGGCTCTAAACTTGCAGCTGAACCCAAGAACACTTTTAAACTCATCCGTCATAGGTTTCATAACGCTTCATCACCAGCTTGACGGAGCATTGTTTTACTACTTTCTTAGCTTTTAGGTAGACAAGAGGTAACAGCAGCACTGGAGAGCTGCCAGGTGTTTCCAAAATTGTGTATGGTAGTGGTAACCTGTTCCTGGCAAACCTAATGTCTAGCTGTGAAGCAATGCCAGGCATTTTGCTCCTGCTGTGTATATCAAAGTCAGTCCAGTACTTAGCCATCTAATAATTTCTTTTTCAACCTTATGTTTAGTCCTTATTATAGAAGATGCTTCAGCATGCTATTGCTATTTCATGGGAGTATCTACTAGAATGAGTCTTCAGTGTTTCTAAATGGTTTATATGTGAAGTCCCAGACCACCTTAGTGAAAAGCTGAGGAGAGAATTTAGATCTTGACTTCTAAGGGCTTATTTGTATGCAACTCATGGCTGTCTGTTGAGGAGAAACCATTTCAGGTTTTCTTGCCAACTTTATTAGGAAGTACCTGAGCAGCTTTCAACAATGTCACTGCTGGTGCTGACATGCCCTTGGTGTCTTGCATCTGAAGTGCAGTATTAATTTTTGTTAGGACTTTGGACAGTTTGTTTCTTATTATCTCTCTGCTATGTACTTATCCAAGTGAAAGCAAAGGCAAATGTTTTCCGTAATTCCTTCCACTTGGTGCAGAATGTGGTCTGACTCCTGTGAAAGATCTTTTTTCAACCCTGAGAATGTTGTAATGGCTACTCTCAGATATCCTGAGCTTTAAAAAGCGTTTACTACATCATATGCCAAGGTAACAGGAGTGAGACCTTATCCTTGGCTCGGCAATCTGGGCCATCGATGTAGAGAGTGGAGATCAGATTCAGAGGTGTTGGCAAGATGGGCCGCTACCTTTTGCGCTGGTTAAGACTCCTAAGGGCATGTGGTTTCATGCCGAGCAGTATTGAATTGCTGTAAGCCAAATGAGGGCCTGAGATCGTGTTATCCTCTTTCGCAATGGCGTGAAGCCTCTAAGGCCTTCTATCAGAAAGAGTAGAAATGCTTAATAATAGATGCTGCTATTGAGATTTAAATATTAATGTGTCTATACATACGTATTCTCAGACTGCTTTGTATAAGAGCATTGTCTTTTATTAACTCACTGAGCTTTCAGAGTGGAAGTGAGTACTCTTACGGTGAAGTAATGTGTTTGTGAAGCTCTGTTACTGTTTATCCTTTTTTATGCAAACAGTTTTATACATCCCCGCTCAGGTTTTATTCCTCTGTCATTAGGAATCTATTTTTCCCTTAGAATTAAAAAAGAAAAACTGTGCTGAAATGCTTTTTTATAAGATGAGTATATGTAAGAAATTTTAAAATAGGTTTAACTTGTTAGATGATCTGATTTTCCCCAAATTGTTTTTGTTTACTACAAAACGGTGTTATTATGTTTGGTGCTTATGCTCAGCACAACTTCAGAGCTGGAATCTCAGATTCTCCACAAAACTAAATGTTGTAAAGTGCTTTGACTAATGTAATTGTTAGATGTTCCCTGACTAGCTAATGACTACATACTCGTATTGATATTATGGGATGGTCCCTTCGGGGAAAGCCTCATATTGTTTCCTGTCAACGTGAGTCAGTTTGCCTGCTGAAGTGGAGTGCTACAGGCAATTCAGAGTGTTCAAGAATAAAGTCTGATTAGTTGATGCTGAGGTGTACATGGCAAGTAAAACACTAAATGTGAGCTAATAATCCAAATGGTTCCCTAAAAAGAAGCATTAAGACACCACAAAGTCATTTTTCATAAATAACAGTTAAGTGGGTGAATGTTTTTCAGATTGCCATGCAAAGTCTTAAAATACACATAGATAAAATTCTCTTTGCCTTCTAGTTGAAGAGGCCTAGTTGTAAGAGAGGAGGAAAATACAGTCAAGAATGAAGAAATTTCCTGGTTTATTCTAGTTTGAAGTTTTATAGAAATCAAATTTCTCCTCATGTATTTGTTATATTCCTTGCATCACCAGGCAAAAAGAAGTTTATTTTTCTGATTAAATTATCTGTTTATGGAACAGTTTCTAACAATCAGATTGAGAAAGTGGTGATGTTTCTAAAGCTGAGGGCTTTAGTAAACCTCAAGAGATGTAGAAATAAGTCCGAAACATTATGGTGTGTTTCACTGACTGATCTCTGGTCAAATTCATCTACATGCCCAGACCTGAAACTGGCTCCTTAGTCTTGATATTGTATGAAAAAATATACATAACGTACCTTGTCCTGGCTTACTGCTATCTCCTTGGGAATTAAAACCTACAAGTGAAAAGGTGACTGGTTGCTACTGCTTTGCCTACATAACTATCTAGTCAAATATCAGAGAGTTATCAAAAGCTTATCAAGTCCATGTCTCAGAAGGTCCGAGCTCAACAGCAGTATTGGAAATGTCCTGGCCTTTAGAATGGAGCAAAAACGTCGTCTTTTAACCTAGCATTTACCCATAAACACACAAAAAGGAAGAAAAAGCTCCGAAGTAGGAAACACAGTGGTAGCTATCCTGCTTGTCTCAAGGAAGCAAAAGAAAAGGAATCCATTATTATTTTTTTTCTTTATGAGATAGCCAGATGTAGTCATGATATAGGCATAGTGGGATCCTATACTGGAACAATACCCTACCACAGATATTGGAAAAATATAAGGACCTATAGAGTAAAGAAAGAGTTTCTAGAATGCTTTAATGAATAAAATATATATGTCGAGAATCTTTAATTTTTAATTCTAAAAGTTAAGAATAAGAAAGAGGGAAAAATTACAAGGACATGCAGGAAAAATGGTGTTCAGTGTGATAATTCCTGTAATATCATTGTTGATGAATTCAGTGCTTTAATTTGAGCTGTTAAATCCATTAAGAGGCAGGTTAAATTATATTAAATTGCTTAACTACTGGTGCAGTTGTCACAAGGCTGTTTTTCAGTTAGAGTCTCTTCCAAGAGAAGGTGTGAACACACTTCAACAGAAGGCATGCCCACTGGGCCTCAGCTGGGAGGAAGGACAGCCAGAACCATGACGAGGAGGAGTGGAAATGACTTGCAACACCAACGCCTTGTTGAGGACCAGGTCAATCTGCACTTTCCGAAAAAAAAAAGCCTTTTTCTAGTGCAGGCACAGGAAAAGAAGTCTGACACTTAGAGCATGGTTGGAGTACTTGGAAGAGGTAGTACAGGATCTGTCAAGCTGAGAGTGAAGGAGAAAGCAGCCATTAAAGGGTGTTATTTTCAGTTGCACAGAACTTTGTCAAACTTTAACTCTGCAAGTTAATTTTTTTAATGCCAAATATCTGTTTTGCATTCAATTTGTGTTAACCATTCAGCACAATCTATCTCATTGTTGCTGAAAATAAAGCTGAGGAAAACATGTTAAAATCACGTTTTAAAAGCTGCAATTTTTCCACTAAGCATATCCGCAATATCTAAGTGGTATTTATATTTTTGAGAAAGGAATTGAAATTTGGCACAAGAGGATTTTTTTATCAAGAAGACGTCTTTTCTGAAGCCATGAAAAACTCACTTTACACGTTGTCAACAGGGCTTATTAGACCTTATCTGCAAAATTCCCTGAAAATATAGTCTGTAATGGTCAGACTCTACATTGCAACTACAGGACTGAATAAAAATGTCCTAGAAGCTTGTTCCTGATTGCAGCAAGCCACTATGTCACTGGGACTCAGAAGTAAGGGCAGAAAGACCATCTCTTCAGACATCTACTGTGCTAGCTTTCCAGAAACTTGAAAAAGAAAAGAACCTAAGAGGCAGAAAGAAAAAGCAAATAGGAACTACTGTTTATTGAAGGGTATGGAAAAGGTGGGAATGAGGTAATGGGATTTGAGGATGATAGTTGGCATAACACAACCTCAAAGGTAAAGGTTGGAAGAGCCAAGAAAGGACAACAGCCCTAGAAAGAGAAAACCATGGAGCAATGGGACTAGGGCTTGGGGTAACAAGTTGACGTCCTTGCTGAAGCTGGGAACCCTGCAATGGTAACTGAACCTGAAATGGGCACTGGCTGGTGGGAAGACCAGTAAGGCCAGAAAGTGGACAGGCTTGAAAGAAACGAGGTGCTACTGAGTCAGCTCTGAGCTGAAGAATGGAAGAAAGAAATCGCTCACTGAACCACAAAGTACAATCCAGGACTGTGAAACACGGCAAAGGAAGTACCAGTTCTCTGCATGCAGGGCCTTACAAAATAGATGTCGAAAATATACTGCTGCTGGTGGTTACATAGGTTAGGTCGAATGGCAGATAGCAGTGTTGATGGCATCTGAAAGCTCTCACTGTACTGATGAACTATGTGCAGACTAATACAACATAAATTTCTGGTTGGAAATGTGGCAGGAAATTACATTTCTTTACCAAAAATTATGAAGAGGTTTTTATAGTCGCAGC
>NW_009593096.1:7066-28062 GCF_000690535.1 Cariama cristata | reverse complement strand
AATGCCAGAGTTAAATTAACCTATTTTCAAAATTTCCTGTCTCTCATGTGTTTCCATTTACAACCCTAATTAACAGAGGGATGTGTGTATGAGAGTTTGTAGGTGTATGCAGACAATGTAGGCTGCAGAAGAAGAAACAGGTTTCATGCTTGCATAGCCTTCTCATAGCAGTCGTTGCCGAAGATAGAATCTAATTATCCAGGAGCGACATCCAGTTGCCTTCACCAAAGACTGTTAACTTCCTTCCATAGATCTATCCTGTTCCTAAACACTTACAACATAATCTTGATCCATCCCGAAAGCCTGTTTAATCCTGATCTCCCAATGAGGCAAAGGGTGTCTGTGAAAAGAAAAGTATGTGATTGAGAGGCTAATTAAAGACTTTAACATTGGTATTGGATAACTGTTGATTCTGTGATTTTACTATTTTCTTAAGGCAGATTTTTTGTTCATATTACCTTAGATGGTTCTTTTAGGAAGCAAAACATGTAAGGGTATCGCTTGGTAATAAATATTTTTATAACAAGTTTGGGTTAACTATGCTGGTTTTGAAAATTACAATGTAGATTGACTTTATGAAGACAGAAACACTGATTTTTGGAATTCCTTACTGTATTATTTCTGACCTAAAAATGGAAAGGAAGAAACGGTTATTCCATGTTTTTTATTTTTCCAAAGACTCACAATCTTTTCACAAATAGACTGAGTGTCAATCCATATGCATATATCTGAAGAGTTACCTATAAATTATTTTCTTGCATTATTAATCGCATCTGTTTTATTATACAATGACTGCTACAACTGGTTCCACCTACATCTGTAGAAATGCATGAAAGATTTTAGTAATGCAGATTTTTGCTGTCTGCTTTAGCAACCTATATTTAACGCTTTAAGGATTAGTAGCATGATATGACAAGTGCTTTCCACTGTTTCTTTGTTATAGTATGCCTGCCTCTAGGTCCATAACTTTCAGATGCAACTCCCCTTCCCACCCTCTTGTCAAACCAAAGAGGGATAGTGACTGGTCAGCATTATATACTCTCTTTTACAGTTTATTGGATACATCTTTTTTTTTCTCTTGAGCTAAGTCCAAGTATAATCTGGTCCAGTAAGCAATAAACAATTAGAAAAAGTGAACATTAGAGGTGAATAATGTTATCAGTAATTTTTTAATCATTAATTTTATCTCATCGAACACTCCTCTGTGGATAGTTTGACTCTGAAATGAAAAGCATTTCCACCAGGAAAATTATTCTTTGAGGTGTAGCTACACCTTAAGTTTGTTCAAAATTGTGCATAAGAATAGGGGAAACAGGGAGCATACAATTATCCTATTTTCTTCATATGCTTAGCTTACAGAGATGTTTACCTCCTGACAGAACTTGAAACAAAGCCACAAGAAGCTAAATGAGGCCCTTCCACTGATCAGTGACTTCTGCAGAATTTCGACCAAACCATCTATGCACATCTAGCAAAGTAAATCTACTGATTGTTCACATAAACAACTACAAAGAAACAGTCACTAAATTTAATTTTGTTTTCCTACATGCCACTAAAAAGTTGGATCCATGGGAATCCATTGATTTCAGTTGGCTTTGCATTATCCACAAAGTCAACTTAATAAAGAGTAAGAGAAATTCATACTTTTCTAAGGGTAGAAAAATATTCTCTCAAACTGACCTCAGAGAAGAGCATGGTGGGAAGAGAAGAGAGGTGTGAAGCCTCCAGAGCAGGGATCTCACTACCTACAGATTTATATATGATTCAGGACTAAGGCAGAGTAGCATGCACCAATTTTAGGCATAAAAGTGACAATGTTGTGTTCAGTATGACTTTTTTGTAGTGTAAGAGTTAGATAAATCCTTTACCACCTTTTAGGTTGAGGACGGGTGATTTCAGCAAGTGGTTAACTAATAATTCAGCACAGTATAATTTTTTTTTTTTTTTTTTTTTAATGGGTCTTGTTTTGGTATCTTGCAGTGAAGAAATAAAAGAATGCATTGTGCTGATCTTCTTATATGCTTGTGTCCCAAATATGTTTTCTTAAAGAGCAACTACTGATATATAATTATAGAAATCCCACTGAGCACAGCTATAATCACCTCTCCACCCAAATATCTGTTCTTAATTTTATTATATGTAATATGTAGCTCTGTGGAAGTAATACTCAAACTTAATTAAAGGTACATTGTACAACAGCTTTTCCAGTTGAGCAGATTGAAGCTACAGCTTAACTCCCTTGCATCCTGTAAATACACACTTAGTTCTTTGACTTTGATATGAAATGTCCAGCCACTGTTTTCTCTGGGGAAATATTCTCAGCAGAAAAGCTGAGAATCCTACAGTCAATAAAAATGGGAAAAAAAAGAAAAGAAAAGAAAAGAAAAGAAAAGAAAAGAAAAGAAAAGAAAAGAAAAGAAAAGAAAAGAAAAGAAAAGAAAAGAAAAGAAAAGAAAAGAAAACCAAATCAGGAAAAATATTTCCTGAAAAAAAACAGAGCTTAAAAAAGACCAATATACTTAGAAGCACTTTTTATACTATCTGTTACATTTGTTAAGGACTAGATTTATCAGGGAACTGTTCAACAGTGTGGGACTGGTTTGATGCTATGTCATTCAAAGGGATACAAGATTTTTTTGGCAAGGCTGTGAATGATATGAAATTGCTCTTTTAAAATCTGCAGCTCATACTGTTATATCAACTGTACAGTTGTAGCAGAAGTTAAAGTAACTATAAACAGTAATGTTTTCAACTAATAGTATCTTGAATAGTTTTTATTTTTTTATTTTATTTTTTTTATCATGTAATAGGTAAGTTCAGATCACCCCATAACCAGAGTGTAATGAAATTGTCAACATTTTCTTCATTTCTTCTTTTCCTGACAAATGGTGTGAACATATCACCTTTTTCTCTTAATGGAAAACCTAACTGGAATACATCAAAATGCTATTAGGTTTTTCATTTTCTACCACAATTTAATGCTGGGGAATGCATGCAACCTTCATCTGCGCACGACTGTAAAATATTCCCTGTCCCTGATAAAATGACTGCAATGGAAAATCAAGCAGAATTGTTCTCTGTTTTGTATTGCTATTCCTTTGTTACAGTCTCTCTCTGACTGTGTGTAGGAGGATTATCAGGACTACACAAATACCATGGGTTATATTACCTAAAATGTGCTAAAAATTACTTAGGTAAAATGTTAATGTGTGAACATGTTTAATTAAAAGGTCTCCATCTTCAACACTACTTTGCTACATACTGCATTTCTTCAAAAATAAAAATAGTGAAGCAAACAATGCATTTATCATAAGTTTCAGGAGATGTTGATTTCAATATTATGTAGAAAATAGAGAAAAAGATCAAATACCCTCATCCCGAGGGAAATATCTGTAACCTATTCGTTGTTTAATTCATTTTGTCATGAGCTAAACCAATACTGAGATATAAAATAAATCTAGGCTTGCATACATAATATAAGTCAACACAGAGTCTAAAAATGAAATCCTTCATCTATAATATTACACCTTACAAGATCAAGTCATGTTCCTTTTTCAGACAATTTCTTTAGAAGGGAGCAGAATTGGGCCCTTGCATCTTATCCCTCACAGGGAAGATCCATGCAAGAGTGTATAAAGATTGTTATTGTAACCTAAGTACAAAATGCATAATTATGAGAGTAAGTTTCTTCAATAACATGATGTATGAAATAAAATTAATCATACTTTTAAATTCCTAGCGTCTCTTATCTATTTGAAAACTAAAAAAAAAAAAAAACCAACAAAAAAGTTTGTCTATGCAGCAATTCTTTTTGTCTCTAAAGCAGTTGTTACACAAAATAGAACTTCTTCACCAAGTTTTATAAACAGATAGGCATAGTATTGAAAGAACATCAACATTATAAACTCACCTTTGTCTAAGGATGTTAATTGTTTTCTGATAATTAAATATGGTAATTTTATAAAGTAGATATATATGTATGTGTATATAGTTAAGTATACATTTCAGACTAAGGTTTTCTATTAATACAAGTGAAAGAAATCAAATAGGAAATAACTTAAAACTTTTTATTTGATTTCATCTGGAAAATTCTATCTAGAGGATTTTACAAAGCATGCAGAAAGAAAATAAGTAATATTTTCGCTTTTCCTTTTTTAAACAATACAGAATGTGCAGAAGAAAACAAAGTTCTGGAATAGGTGTTCCAACATAAAATAACATCAAATTATTTGGATTAATTCATAGCTAAAAACAAAAGTTCCGGAATTCAAATCAAAGGACAAAAATTGAATAAGTGTTTTTTCTCCAAGCTTCCTATGTAGGTACATATTCATTCTGAAAAATGAATGTTGCTAGGAAAGGAATACAGATTTTTGAATAATTGTAACTGAATTGTAATAATAATAATAATAATAATAGTAATAATGATGATGCCATTTTGGTTAAGGTAGTGATGATTTAAGGGGTGACTTCATAGCAGCATTTCCAGTTGTCAGTTAGCAGCACCTAGATCTGGTCCACTGAGGCTGCAAGAGCAGCTGCAGACAGGTGTCCTACGCTTCTCCACGCTCATCAGCAGGCTGCGGCTATTGTCTCAGCCATAGACATTGTCAGCCCCTAGGAAAACCAGAGATCAAATGTAGAGGTCATTAGCTAGCACCTTTTGGTCTTGCTATAATAACATCCCGATTGCATACATGGCAATTTACATAGCATTACCCATTATGCTTTGTGCTGCAATTTTGCTTTTGGAGGTCACTCTAACTTGATTAACTCTCTCTTAAGAGTGCCTTTTTGAAGCATCAAGCCCCCACATTTACACATTTTACTCTATTCCTTGTTGGCAGCTTCTTTGAAACTAAGGTGCTGTGTTGAATTGTACTGGGAGTCCTGAAAATATAACCATAAAAAAAAAAAATCCATAAGGTAAGACCCAAAACCTTCAATTACAAAATGTCCAATAAAAACCACCTAGGTGGCCTTGGTAGGCTTACAGCCATTCTGAATTTGTAGACCTCAGTAGATATTTTTAATTGCTTTTTCTGTATTATTTATTTGTTTTATCTGTAATTAGATACACAGACTATCTGCCTCTCTTGTTCAGTTTCTTCAGCATTAGCTGTTCACAGTGGATGTTCCTTCTGCTAGGTATCTGTCAGAATTTTGGATTCTATACCTATTATCGAGATTGATAGCAGTTATCAAACCTCAAAATACGCATGTGTTTTTTAAATATTAGCTGTCACAGTGTGATAAGTTGTGTTGGATTGTATGTTGCAGAGTGCAGCGCAGAGCCCAGTGGGGCTCAGTTTTAAAGACGAACGTACTGAACTCGATGGCAGAGCGCAGAAGCAGCATAAACACATAGACACAGATACAGACACACACACAACTGGCGTTCAATATTTAATGGAAATCTATAAAAATTGTTCAACATCCTTACCTTTTGTTTTTCAACATAATTTAATTACAGAAGTAAAATGGAGATTTTGGGATTACATCTGACAGACTGGATAAAATTTAATGTAAATTTTGAATAATTAGCTAAAAGGAACAGAAAAGTTATAATACCGCAGAGAAATGCAAAAATACAGGAGAGAAGTGCAAAATGACCTGTATTATATAGAAGGGAGGGGGTAATCATGCTGTGTTATGCATTTTACAGGATAGTGGTCTACCAAAGCATTAGGAGATGTCTGGAAAATGTGATCCATAACACATCTACTGAATCTCTGTGAAATCCTTCCTATTTTGGAATATTAACTAATTCATTTTTGTTCAGGATAACTCTTACCCTTTTAAAAAAGCAATGAAAAGGTTTTGATTACACTTTTTTGTTTAACAGCAAAAATGAGTGTTGTTAATGCTTTGGAGTTAACGTACATACATACATCCGTATGTACATAATAACATCATTTTAGCCCTTGAGTCCAGTCTTTATCTTACACTCCTAAATAATCTCAAAACATTTTACACATTCTTTCCTCCAGAAATTTGCATATTAATGCAGTCTAATTGGCTACTCTTGTAGCCTTTAATGCTATCTGCAGTATTCAGATATCTTTAATAAAGAAGCTGTGGAACAGTTTTTGGCTCTTTAATGGGGACTTTAAAAGTATATAATTATCCCTTTGTGCATACAAACTAACAGAAACACTTTCATACTGACAGAGGATTGCTGCTATTATTTAATTTTTTATTTCTCTAAAAGGTAGTGGTGAAGAATTCACTTCTAGCAAGCTAAAATATGGTATTTTAATTAAGTGGAAAACTTGAAAAGGGAAGCTTTTTGTAGAGGGGGCTCAATTGCTTCTTACAACCTTTCTGAAAAGGGCAGAGTGTTAAAACAAACCTCCCACTTTTATTTTCAAAAGGAAAAAAAATCAGAAGCTAAAGATAATCTCTCCATTAGTATTATTAAAAGTGTTCAGCTTTCTTCACATGCTTTAGAAGCAGACAGACTTGTCATGAGCATCACATTTGCAAGCTCTGTCACAGCTACTGAAGGCTCTGGTAAAAGCACAGAAGTGCGTTAACAGTAACTGCAAGCAGCCTTTGGGGAACAATAGGCTTACCTATACTGTGCCCAGCTATTCAAAAAAACAAGTTGCTTTATTATACTCCATACTCGCTTTAGTGCTCATATAGTGCTTGACCCAGCCTCATTTTTTGAAGTACTGTCACTAGTTCTAAACACCTTTTTCATTCCCTTTGGGTTAGCTAATTTGACTGTTACAGCATTCACCAAAATAACACTGAATCCAGAGTGTAACATCCAATATGTTCTACTGCTAGGGAGAGAAACCTTCTTTCAAAGTTTCTTCCATTTTTTTTTTCTTGTGCACACATATATTTGATCATTCGTCATCTTCTAAAAGAAAGAAAGAACGATCTAAAAATTATTTAATTATCTTGACAGATACATACTGACAATAATTATATATAAAAAGCCGTTGGTATTAAGACAATAGCAAAAAGTAACTCAGGATTTGCAGAACAATTGTAATAGTGTCATTAGTGCCATAAAACTTCTCAAGCATGTCAGAATCACTCAGCAAGAACAATGTGGGACACTGTTACAAAAGCCTTGTCTAACTAGGAAGTAATTTCTGTTTGGATTTCACTGTGTTATTTTGGCAATTAATCTGCTCTAGGTTGGTTGCATTGTTGAATAAAAATACATTTTAACATGCTGTGTGGATGCCTTACATTGGGTGATGGAAAGTGGGCTAAATTTGCATGACCATACTTTGTCTGCTGTAATAAAGCCATGGCTGCAGTATAATCAAGCTGAATAAGTAATCAGCTAGGATAGTGTTTTCAGATCTTTTTTTCCTTAGGTCAAGTAAGTGCCTAACTGACATACTTTTATAGGATTAGGCAAGATCTAACTAGGTTTGGCATCTAATCTGTTTTAGACAGTGGTTCATTTTTTCCATCATTTCTATCCATAGGGAGGCAAGGTCACCCAATATGTTGAGAGAATAGACTGTACTTCTGCATGAAAAATAAAGCATGGGGAACACAGGCAGTTTTGAAAGAGAGTCTGAAACTCTATTCCATTTCAGTCATTGTGAAAAAAGAAATATCTCTTGCCAAAATGGTGAAATAGACTTTCTAAGAGCAACAAGTAATGCGCAGGTCTTGGTAGGTGGTGTAGCAAGCCAGAAATGCCATAGTACTTTAAATGTTTTTGACTTGCTGAGGCACAGAAATGACAGCCATTGCTTCTGTTCCCTTTCATAACATTCATTTCCTGGTCTTTAAAAGGGAAGAAGCTAAAACCACCTCAGCTCGTATGTGTTTTGGATGACGAAATAGCCATAGAAAAAGTGAAAAATGTCACAAATCGATAAAAATGTGTCTCTGAAACATGCTGTCTAATTCTTCCTTCTCGGCTATAAAAGAAGACACATAAGTATCTAGTCCAATAAGAGAAGGAAAAATGCAGTTAGATAATTTTATTTTTCTAAAGATAATCTGTTGAATGCATTCTTATCTTCAGAAACTGAAAAAGTAGATGGATATCTTCAGAATCCCCATCAACTCTCCAATTACAATAAAAGTAATTACCGTGCAAGGCAATTTTTATATAACATGGCAGAACTAAGAAGACTTCCTCACTAGGCATCCACCACTGAATCCTCCCAAAAGGAAATCTGAATGTGTGTCTCCAGCAAACAACCAGAAACCAGGGCCAAAATGACCCTCAAGATCAGTTCAGTAAAATGATTAAACTGAGAGCAGATGATCAGGCAGAATAGTTGACACCACAGACCTAAGCACTAGGCCATTGGTTTGAAAGTTGGTCAGGAAAATTTGACTGCACGAGGTATCTTAAAAACCGGCAGGGAAAGGTTAGATTTCCCTTCTTGATCAAGTTCTCTATATTCTATGAAACAGAGCTCAAATACATTTTAAAAGAACGGTTCACCTTTTGTCTGCTTCTGGCACCAGTGTAAGAGGAAGACAAGGTAGACAGAGGAAAACGCAAATGATTCATCAGCACCTTACAGGTTCCTTAAAGAGACTCTTTCCGATTATATGTGTATGGAAGTGGACTGTTGTGTATCTGTACTCAGAAATCGTTCCCAGAACATTTAGGAATGTTCCTTGGCAGGAATATTGAAAAAGACACAATATTTTTCAGTTCATTACAATAATTTTCACTTAAAAAGAACACAGACAAACACCTAAGCATCCAGGGCACAGATCAGAAACAGTTTTTTACCTGAAGATATTGCTTTAGGTATGCAGCAGGGCAGAAGAGAAACAAAACATCAACTCAATCTCTGCCTCCCCTGGAAAACAATCCATATAAATTATATGGAATAAAATTGCTGATATATTCTGATCAAGTACCTTTGTATGAAAAGAAGTCTGAGATTTAATATGCTGGAATTCTGTATTTCCTCTTGCAATGGCCACCGGAGAGGATGGCTCCCTCCAGCTCACTGCTGTGAGTTACTTATGGAAAATAAAGTGCAAGGAATGCAATTCTCTCTCTCACATGCTACACCTGGCTTGTGGATAAAGATAACGGCTCTAGTCCCTGTTGCTTCCCATTCTTCTTTTCTTCAGATGACTTAATTCATCACAAGCAGGGAAAGCAATAAAATATATGGGAGCAGCAAGTGCTGCAGCATGAACATAAAATGTGCCTTTTATGTATTCAAATTCATATCCAGTTGTAGGAAATATTCATGACTAATATTAAACTAAGCCCAGAATTAGGCAAAATGCAACAGACATATATTGAAGTGAGCATTTTATTATGTGCTATGTCAGTCAGATTAAAGAAAAGAGTGCATGACACCGACAGGATATTGCATGTATATCAAGCAATCTATTTATATATGACACGGAGGGTTTGATTTCTGGAAGGAGTGACAACCCAATGAAATAACAGCTTGCCTTCAAAATTGCTATAGTCTAAATGTATGCGCGTTAGAATACAATTTTAAATTACAATTAACAAAATGTAGATAAATATGTTTGGGAATCAATTCTGACATCCAGAATCGAGGAAGAAGAAATAATCTGCAAAGATACCAAGAGGTTTCTGAGTGTCATCAGCACCCTGGCTGTGAAAAACTGAATGAAGGAAGCACAGGATATTTCTCTGAGAATCTCAGAGAAGGTAATTTAATAAAAGGGTTGATTCCTTTGATGCCAAAAAGGCCTTGAAGTAGAGGTGGGGGTGGGAAGTTATATTTTTCCCCAAGACCAACACGTAAACAAGAGAAGTGAATTTGCTGTGATTAGCAATATCTGATCAGGATATGAGCCTGTTTGTAATAATAAATTGCGATGTCTCATGTGCTTCACTACTGTTCTAGCCAAGTTAAAGCTTTTGTTTTATTGCATCAGTGTTTCTGGTCATTTGCTTCCTGCTGTGGTGTAACGTTGAGTAAATATCTGCAGAGACTGAAACTTCAATGCTAGAAAAGAGATAATTGCTACACCATTTTTAAATAGCCCTTGCTGGGAGAAAAAAAAAAAAACCACAACACAGAAAACATAAAGAACTACAGCTGAACCCACTAACTTCATTGCCTGCAAAGATAAAGTGCTTTGAAAGAGAAATTCTCTGAGTTCACAATAGTTACACTTGGATGCTTATATGAGAGAACAGGATAAAGGAAAAGAACAATCCATGGTCAATTTACTTTCTTTTTTTTTTCCTAGAATGATAATTTGCATGACTGTTACATGTTTCCAAGGTTATCTGGGCAGAACACATACAGCCCATCTGACACGTAGTCCATAAAGTAGGCTGAATGAGAAAAGCAGATATTCCATGTGAGAGGCATCAACCTGCATTCTAAGCAGTAATGAGAATCACTGTAGTCAAATCTCTTGCTCTTATTTCCAGGAGGTTTCAGCAATATCCATTTGGTGCATTTGGGGGAGCTATAGGATAGATGCAATCATGTATGGCTCTATACATCAATAATTTCAAACTGTATTTTCTCATAACCTTTCCTTCTTTGTTCAAAAGGGGACCTCCATTTTAAATTGTAATCTATGACTTTTGAAACGGATGTTAAAGTGTCTTGCTGACAAATTCTTCTGGTTGATTTTCTTCTCTCTTCTTTCTTCTTCTCCTTCTTGCTGTTTTGAAAAGCCATCATGGTAGCATTATGTGAAGGTGAAAGGTACTAGACTGTAAGGCGACAATTAAGCTCCCATTTTTTAGTGGGATTGCTATGGGGATTATGTATTTAGGAGATGCTAATCGAAGTTGCACACTGATGTTAAAATTCAGCATATATTAGCTACTTATAACCGGAGATTAAACCATTTCCATAACACACTGCTAACATCTTAGTCTGAATACTTTCTACTTCCAAATCTCACTCTACATTAAGCTTGATTACTTGTGGCTTCATAATGCATTTGCTAATATCATCTTAATCCTTCAGTGGCATTATACTGTACAACAATGAATAACGACCCAGATACAGGAGCTGCCGTATCACAAGATCCAAGGAAGATTTAGTGCAAGGAAACAAAATTATCTGAGGTTGTCATGCTTAAATAATAATTATTAACGTGGGCTAAGAAAAGTCTGGCCTTTGATTGGATAAAAGCTGCTAAAACCCAGGATGATCTTTACCTTCTTATCTCCGGCTAGAACTTCTGTTAAAAGCAGGTGCTTCCTGCACCAGACCTCACCCTGAGTAGTGGCGCGGCTGCAGATTTATGTGCTCTTGCACCCTCACCTGAAATGGAAGCAGGTTCTTCTCAGAAACGTTTAAAAGATGGAAGTGCTTTAACAACAGAGTACATGATTAAGCAACCTTTTTGTGATATAAACTACGTGTTTTGAAAATGTCAATGCTTTCTCATTTTTTGTGGAAAAAATAAAGTGCTTTTCTGATTGAAACTAAAGTGTCTTTGTGATTAAAAGTGAAGGCAGAATTTCACTATCAGGCACCAGCTGCTTGGGTAGGGAGACGAAGGCCGCATAAATGGAACAAAACTAAACTATATTCATGAATCAGAGAACACTTTTTCAGCTGGGCATAATATCCTTCCTTACTGCCTCTCCTCAGCTCTTGTGTGGAGTTACACACGTGCTGCGCTCCATTGCAGAAGTGGCTGTATTTCGTTTCATTTAACTAATTTCTTTCTCTCTCTATATAGAAAAATGGTTCTTTTAGAATGAATGGCTTGGTATGGATATAAATGTTCACTGTTACATTTTCATTCTTATCAGAGCTTTGTAAGGTTCTGAACGCAGTAAGAGAATTTTGGATTTGGGGGATCCAAGCTTCTTTCTTAATTCTCTTAGGAAATGAAGATTGAGATCTTCGCACATATGTCCATGAGATGTAAGAGTTAGGTCTGCACTGCCTTTTGTAGGACATCTATGGCTGTCTTCAGGATCTTATCAATTGCCCCTCTGGGTATGAAGAGAGCAGCGGAGTTCAGAGCTGCAGCTGGCACTTTCTGAAGAAAGCAGAACACCACAGGCTTCAGAAAGCACAAGCGGGACATCCAGAAGTTTAATAGGACCCCAAATAATATGGGAAAACATATGTAGAGACTGTATCTTCAACCAGCGTTAACAATGTCTTTGAAGCAATGATGTAGATGAACTCTCAGGTGGGCAACAGAGCTGCTGTCCTTTCCACGACAGCTCTGCCCTCCCATCAGGTGCAAGATAAGTGAAGCCTGACGAGCTTTCTCTCTCCTCTAAAAAGGATGAGGCACAGATATTGCGCGTGTGATGCTGAGTCCCTAACATAAGAGGAAACTCTGTCGTAGTCCAACCTCTCATCAGGTAGCTTATGGCTAAAAACCAAACTGCAGTTTTAGTTGTTCCCTGCCTCAATTTATCCATTCATGCAATTGGTAAAAAAAGACGTGGACTGTGACCATTCCACAGACCAAGTAGTTATTTTTTTTATGGTATCTTGACTGGGACGAGTGGCAGGGACAGCAGAGGATACAGGGGAAATTTAGCTATTTCACCTTTTAAAAAGTTCTGGTTGAGGAAGTTATTTCAGGTTTCTTCCTAAAATAGCCAACCAAACTCACTGTCACAGGGAGATGAGTTAGCCTGATCTGCTTTGTTTCTACCAAGGGACTGTGAGTACTTACAAGTGACTCCATCTTCTCTCTGCTTCCTAGCAGAGGACCTTCTTTTCTTTTGTGCCTCTCTTTCCTCCCCTTCTCCCAGATGATTTTTCCATTATTATTGGATTCTTTGATTTTCCTGTCTGTGGAAAATGAGCTTGTGCAAAGGGTGCACTGTATGGGTTTGATAGTACTTCTAAGCCAGTGATAGCATTTTAATGTCTTGTTTTTACTGGCTATTGAGTTTGGCGAAAGGGGGGGGGAGGGGGGGCGGCACCCCCCCTGCCACTCTTCTGGATTCCTACCATGTACCTCTCTGTCTGAGGATGTATTTATTCCCAGTTTCTCGAGAAGTAACATTTTACTTGAACAGTGGAAAAGGAGGTACACTTAAGGGTTCCCATTTGAATTCTTCAGATGAGAAATTAATGTCCCAACTTTGATTCCACTGAAGTCTAGGGCAGGAAATGCATAGATGAATGAATGAATAAATAAATACGGCTAGTAGTGGGTGCAAGATTGATCTCTGAAGTATGAAAAAGCATCATCTCACAGGAGGAGAAGATCTGTCAGGTCTCCTGCTGTAGACATCTGACAACCGAGGCATTCCCAGGGCCACGCCATGGCCCGGTGCCAGGCACAGATGATGGGCTCACCAGCTGCTTGCATCTGGCACCCAGAGCTCTGCCAGTGCTGTGGCATCGTGTCGTCACTGAGAGCTCTCTGAATTTGAGCTCTGCCCAGGTGCCGCCTGCTGCCATAGCCTTACCCTTGTGCCCAAACCTGCCTCCCATCATACAGCCCCCATTCCATACCTTCTTCCCTCCTGAAGTTGTGTGTCCAAAATACGGAGACTTACAGACTGGGTGAAGAAATAGAGGGGCCTGGAAGTGGGATAAAAGACTCTCACAGCTTTGCTATGATTGCATTTTTAGGGGATTTCATGGGAGGAACTGCAAGCAATGTTAGCACCACCTCTCTCTAAGGGCCAATTTTTAAGATTTGATCACATTCTGGAAAAATACTTTCTCTGTATGTCCAAGCTTCTGAGGCAATATATATTCTTTTATATGTTAGAAGCACATTTATAGAATCCATTTCATGTTTTTGTTATCGAGTACTTATAGTACTGTGTAGGCCAGTGAAAAAGAGTCCTTTAGTGTCATTTATACGAAAAGTATACAGTGAGCTGTTTCTAGTCAGTGCTTTACTGGTTAACTAGAGCAGGGTAATGGTAAACATTTACTGGAATATATAGACCACCTACATTAGAAGGTAAATTATATTCATAATAAATTGCCTTATTCCCTGCATTGCAAGTAAGGAAACCTAGACTGTGGGAGCAGGGAAATTTGCTTTACAGTTGACTATTTTATCTGTTTAGTTGTGAGAAAAGCTGAAGCAGATTAGATTGCATGCAGGCATTGATTAATACTTGGAAATCACAAAAGTCTTGTTGTGGACAAATCTGTTAGTTCACACAGAGCGGAAAGTGACTGGGATTCCACGACTGTGGGAAAATGAACCTGTCTATGGATCAGGGTTTCTTTTATAGTGACAATAAAAACGACAAAACAGTGGGAGTACAAAATTAAGAGGGGAAAATAAATGCTAAGATTTGGATCCAAAATTATCAGGAAAAGATTTTTTTTTGAGAAAGAGGATGTGGCCTAAGAGTTCGTATACAATACTGTAAAGACCTGGATTCTAACTCTTTAATAATGATTTCTTGGTATTTTGGGGGTGTGTGTGTATGCGTGTGTGTAATCTTTAGCACTTCATCCAAGGTCATTTTCTCAAGACAATGTGGCCCAGGCCTCTTATAAAACCTAAACCAGGGGAAATTTTGCTTATGTCTGCTATGCCAAAGAAGAAACCTCTTTTAACAAAATTCAAAAGAACTACGTGCTTTTTATTTTAGACACTGTCCGACCTTCATGCAAGAGGTCTAGCCTATTCAACTGATATGTCTAAGATGCAGATGGAGGGTTCGCAGGAAAGAAGATGAAGTAAATAGCACCACAACTTTTCCCTTCAAAATTAATTAAGTTTCTGATGTCAGTATAGGTTCAGCCAAACCGACTTTCTATAGTATCTTCTTCTCTTTTAACCTGTCCTCTTTCCTCATCTGATTGTACATCACATTTGGCATCTCCATCAATCATAATACCCCAGGTTTACCCTGTATTCATCACCAGCCCTGAGATATGCCCAGTTCTACTATATCACCCTCTTAGTCCCCAGCCGATTGACTGCTTTCACATTACACTTTGTAAGACAGACTGCTCCCCAAAGTCTTTCTCGGTGCAGTTGATGTTCACAGTTCCTAATCATCAGGAGCATCAGAAGAATGTATTAAACTCAAAGGCAAACTAACCCTGATTTTTCTGGTTTAATAATTGGCATACTTTAAATTAAAATAAGACTAAGGATGTCCTTAACTGTACTCATTTTTCCTCCAGGAAGATATTACTTTAAACAAAATACCCAAATTTTTCTTGTAAATCAGGCAGTACAGAAGCTTCTTTAAACTATGTACAATGCAGTTAGTACAAAACCCTCTCTTCAAATTTATATCAAGAATATGCCAGCAATGTGTGGTTATAACCTGATTTACAGGAGCACATTTATAGTCACCTAAGTGGTAAAAACAAAGATAGTTCTATTTTCACATAAACTTTCACTTCATTAGCAATTAACTGCTACTGAAAATTTGCTATAATAATTAATCATTTACAGTATTGTCTCAAGCAGACTCTAGCTTATGTAAACGCTTTCACTGTGTAGTCCTAACCCTTTTTTTGTGCATGTACATTTAGATTTTTACAACATACAGCTGGTTTTGAAGCCTGTATTCTCCTCCCCACAGAAGAACTATTACAAAGATCAGAACCATGGTGTTCAGGCTTCTGATTCCTTTTCTCTTCCTCCAGAACTAGTTAGGTTGGTTCTACAGTAAAACAGAGTAAATCAGCTGGCATTCTGCATCCTCTCTCTCTTGGGGGAAGTTTATTGTAGCTTAGTTTGGACTTCTATCTCATACTAGAAAATTGTCAGACTTTCATTTACTCATTTGTTTTACCTTTACCTAACTGTAGAACCCAAGCTGATTTTAGAAAAGCTTTTAACAATAATTTTACTTAGACAATTTTGACACAGTGAAAATGGCACAGACCTTTTCCATATGGACAGAGGACTGATCTTATATAAGGATAGAGATTTTTTTTTTCCTCCAAGCAAGTGCTGAGCAGTTTAAAAACTGAAATTCTGAAACACAATTTACATGCTGATTCTTTAGCTATCTATAATGATTCCTGTTAACAATCTACCTGCATTTTCACTTTCTCTATGTTAGGATTAATTTCAGGCTCAAATATTGGCTTTGACCGGTGAGTGTATGATGGACTGAGGTAATCCTCCCAATCTCTGTTTTTAGTACCATGACTACTGATAAGGGAACCTTTAGCATTAACCACACAAAAAGGTATATTTTTGTACTGGAAACCCTGGATTGCTCTTTAATATCCTGTTAATATTACTGTTTCAGTTAGCTAAGGTACAGTACCTTTTTAACAAGGATTTTGCAACCTGCAGGAAGGAATCTTTAGCTTATCTAGTCTCAGATTTCCACCCAGTTGCCCTTGTAGTAAGTATGCTAATTTGTATTTGAGTAAAGCTTGTCTAAAAAAAAAAAGCAGTTGGTCTTGTCTGGTAACGATGAGCAGATGGAGACCTACTGCTTTCCTCAGCAGTTTGTTTCATTAGTTAATTATTCTTACTGTTTAAAATCTGTGCCTGATACCTAGTTTGGAAGTGGGTGGCTTCAGTTTCCAATTATTGATTCCTGTTTGGTTAGAACCTTTATCTCTCAGATTAAAAAGTGCACTGTCACCTGGCATTTTCTCCCCAGGACTGTATTTATTTAGCTAATCATGTCACGTCCTCGTATTCTTTTTGATAAGAGTTCTTTGTGCATCTGCTCCTTCAAGCCGTAAACTCAACACCCTCCCGATTGCCAAGAAAAAACGTTCTACATTCTTTTTGCCAAACAATTCAAACAACAAAGCTGCATTTTATTCAGATGCCAAAATTTTCCCTGAGGACTTCCATATAGCCATATACAAGAAAATTCTGTAACACACCAGAACTTGAAAATCAGAGGGGAAAATAGAATAAACTGCGTATTCATGTAAAATTTTAAGGGATACTCTACTGGCTTTCAGAAAGCAGAAAGAGGCTTTGAAAGCACATGAGGCATTACTACCTTGTTTTCACTCTTCTACAGAGACATACATGTATGTCAGTTTATCAAAAGATGAATACTGATTCCTTATTCCATTTAGTTTTGAAAAGAAGAGTAAATGTATGTGAGGTGACATTAAATATTGGAAATGTTGCTCAGTTAAGTGTGATCATCTAGTCAGTAATATAGCAAATGTGAAGAGAGAAAGCTCAGGAAGTTAGGCTTGAGAGACATCTTTAGAGTATAGTAAAAAGAACTTTTTTTGCCAGAGTAAAGAGATTAGAATTCAACAAATCCATCATTCTTTTGGGGATTGGCTCATGAAAAAAATTATGAAGATTTCTTTTTGAGGAGTCTTGAAGAGTTGGGAAGTGGATAGACTGGATATCAACAAATGGTAAATAAGTACATGTTAAAGTAGGGATTCTGCCTTTGTTTGTGTTCATACAGTGCACAGCACAGAAAGAATTCTTGGGCCAAAGAAAATATAAATATCAATCAGTGCCAGGGGCCTGTATTATCCCTGTATGGCATTTTCTGGACAGAGTGTGCTAGTGATTCAGATTGTTTGACCTTTACAACTACTTTTCCCTTGGATTCTGGAAATTTTGGGAGGATTAGTTTGAGCGAGAGCACTGAAAGAAACATGGGTCCCCTTTGTAGGTCAGTCACTGAGTGAACTTTTGGGCAAGCCTTTTAGTCAACTGCATGTCTCAGCTCCCCATCTGAAAAATGGGATCAATAGCTCTTGGTCTTGCTTTATCCTTGCAAGGATAAAATCTGTGGAGGTGCTCATCACATAAGATGCTCAGACACAATGGTGGTTAGGACCACAATAGATTTGGTTACTTGCCAAGAGGAAATGAAGAATCTGGCTCAACCTTTTCACAAGGATGATGCTAAGTCCTTTCATGATTATTATACAGAAAGACAAAATGGACTGGTGGTGAAGACAGAATATTTTTTAAATGTGAATCTTTTCCCCAAAGTTCTTGGATGTTCCAGTGTGAAGTTTTAGGTTCTGGCCAGTACATACACAGATGGAAGTAAAATGTTAAATGTTTCAGCCAGCAGGCTTGAAAGCTTCTGACCAAAACATTGTATTTCTTTACTTCCAGCTGTGCGTGTCTAATAACATATTTCATGATGTTTAAATACCATCTGCGTCGCTCTATTCCTTGATATTGAGTGCAAGAAAAATGACTTAATTTGTTGATGAGCGGTGTGTTACAGACTGGCAGTAATGGCAGTGGTGATTTTACTGGCTCAGTGCTGCTACCCCTGTTGAACCCTTCTCCCCCTGTCTCTGAACTTGAATGTCTATAGCACATAACACACCACTGTCTGTGTTCCCTGGTTCAGGATTTCATTTCACTACATCATAAGCTACTAACACAACCTTGTCATTGCAATTTGTCACACTTTTTTGTGTGCACTATATCTGACTGAATTCTCATCTCCCCAGCCCATAGGCTACTAGTCTGGAACAAATCTCTGAAACATAATGGAAAAGGATAAAAAACTCCCCTAAAACTAAAACTAAAAGAGACACCCAGTCACCACCTCTCCTCCCAACAGTAGCAGACATATAATAATGGGCAATAGCTGTTTCTCCTGGCTCTGTGTGTTGTACCAGATCAGCCAAGACTGACTGCCAGGAACACATCCTGATTGCTGCCACCTTGCCGGGTGCTGGGGCTGCCATTTGGGATGCCCCTGGACCAGCATGGAGGCACCTTCTGAAGAACAGCTTGGCTTCTCCAGGATTTAAAATCCTTTTGCTCCCTTTATCTTCTGGTCTTTCCTCTTGAGCAAATATGCAAAATTTTGTGGAGGAAATTCTTAAGGACCAACTGGGCTGGTTTTCAAGCTGAGCAGCATTTGGAAAGGGAGAAGGCACATATCTCCAGGCTTTGAAGAAAACTGGGGGAAAAACACCAGCTGCCATAATCAGTAAATAAGTGACCATGGGAGCAAAACATCGTGGCCCTACTTTGACCCAAGTAGATACCTCAAGTTTTAGAGTTTTTGACGTGGTTTGAATTTGTGCTAAATGACATTATTTAGGCTTGCTACTGTGACCTCAAGCAGGTCATTTTGCTCCACATCTCACCTGCTCTGTGAAATTAACACATTTTCACCTGTTTTGATGAGAATAAATTCCACTGATGACCCTCAGAGACAGATGTGTTTCAAAGAATATCTATAAGCAGGCATCGAGCACTTCAGCACTCATGGTATTTCTTGACATCAGAATAAGTGTTTTTCTCTGACCAGCCTGACAGAAACACAGACTGCAGCAAAATCAACACCATAATAATGACACAAATTAAGATTCCAAATTTTAATTCATTCCTTTTGTACATCCTATGCCCTCCATGCCCTTCAACCAATATATGCAATCAGGAAAGCAAGAGGAAAAAAGCTACATATACATGCAATGTGGCTCAGATAATGCTACTAGAAGAACCCTGACATCAAGTGGTTTTAGTTGCATTAAATATTACATTAATTTTTTTCTACATGTAATATATATTTTTGACACTTGATCTATCGGAATTGCACAATACGTTCTGCTTTCTTCATGCTAAACCGAAGCCATAGGAGAAAAAACTGTAGTGCTCCTAAGCAAATTTCCCCCTACTGCTCTGCTTGTCTCTGCTTGTCTTTACATTTATTGGTTTTATTTCTTTTCTTCTTCTTTCTTTTAAGCACCTTCAATCTTGCTGACAGGATTGGACTTCCTATCTATGCAACATGTAATTTTGTCAAATGCCAGCTAGTATTATTCAGGTAATTAATTTACTTGCTGTACATCTGACCCAATTTTCTTTGTTAATTGGCAGGTCAGACAACTCTCTTACCCACGAGTAATTTATTTTTTCTACCATCTGTAAGCATTTCTAAATAAACAATTGCTAACTAAAAAGAAAATTTGTGCACACTTGCTAACTGTCGTACTTTTTTCTAAGCTTGCAGACCACATCTGCAAATATGATGTATGAAATAAAAGAGGTATCAACTCTTCCTGTTTGTAAGCGAATCAAGGCAATCAGAAGCTGTGCATCTCCTCAAGGAGATCCTTACTGCCCAAAATTCTCTGCCTGTTTTGCAGTGTTGTATTTTCAGTTTAAAATAACTTATTTGAGTGAAAAATCACATTGTAGTCCTGCACTGTACACTGCACGTGAACTGTTGATAGTGTTTGTCTAGCAAAGCTTATGTTCACTCTGAACCATTTGCTGCCATTCTCAAACTGGGTCAGAGCAAGTCAACACAACTAGAAAAAGTCTGTTCGCATCACTGAGCTGCTTCTCCCAAGTGAGTTACTCCCAGAGGACTAGGACATACTGGGATTAGGTAGCTGTGAGGACTCCAGGGACATTTCCACAATCCCCCAGCACATCCTATGCAGTGAAATAGAGACTCTCACGACCTCTAATGAGGCTCTGTTTGTACATTAAAGATATACCCAAAGAAACCCATCTTATGTCAAAATGACTTCTCACATGGGTAGTGCTCACTCATCAGTTTGGGTTTCTGAGGCTGCACTGTGTATCTTCACTAGGATAGACCTGAGCTATGTAACTCATACGTACATTACTACCATGCAGAGATAAAATATGTTTTTATGCAAGAAATGCAGGCCTGCTAGAGTGAAGACCTTTACAAATCTAGTTTTGGATATGGATCTTCAAGTTGCAGGGTAAGACGACGGTTTATTTCTATATGACTTGTAGTAAAAATTAAATTTAATATATTACTTTTACATATAATGGATCACACTGGCTTCTGGCTCACAGAGTGATGTGTAAAAGGTGAATTTAAACTAACAAATTTGTCAATAAATACTACTCTACCTCTTTGAGAAGACGTTTCCACCTAGAATGAAATTTTCACTGGATTTCACATGTGTCACGATAGATTCACATTATCTGCTGAGAGGAAAAGTCCTGAAATGAGAAGCTGAACCTGCTCTATCAGGAAAATTTTTGCATGGGGCATTGGTAGTTAACATGACTAGTTTCTGTACTATTTTTAAACTGTTTATCATTTTAATGATGAATTTATTCTTCATTTCTTACGGATGTTTTGGTATGTAGGAGAGCAGTGTATGAGGGGTAAAAACACATTGATCTTCGTGTTCTTGCTCTTATATCTCAATGAT
>NW_009593096.1:0-7035 GCF_000690535.1 Cariama cristata | reverse complement strand
TTCAGCAGGTGTGATTTCTGGTTTGTGAGATGTGTAGAACCTAAGAAAACTCTGCGACCTCATGTAGTAAAAGTGCTAAACTAGAATACCTGTTAGTGCTTTATTTATGTAAATTAAGTAAAGGTTAACAAAACCTAAGCTCAGTCTGGAAGGTGTTTAGTGAAATTGCAATAAGAACAAGTATTTCTTGTGTGATTAAGCTAAACTAAACATTGAAAAAAAATTTTTTTCACCAACCCATATAAAGCACCTTTAAAACAGAAGTGCCACAGAATGGTATAAGGCCTGCTTCCTAGCTTTATTACTGGTTAAAATTGCCTGAGATAGATTCAGTATTCAAGGAATTTCCTGTGACATGAACATGACTGCAGAAATAATTTTCAACATTAAATTTGGTGAACTGCTGAACTTTGTTAATATTTTTTGCAGTGTTCAATTCATTTTAATAAATTGTACAGCACTAGCAGTGGAATGAAGTCCAAAGTCTGAAGATTGAAAGCCTGAACAGGTCAAAGAAAAAAAGTTGGCTTGCAATCTTGAGCCTGTTAAAATACTAACTAGAAAATTAGGCAGGAAAAACAGTTACAAAAATATTGAGAGTATCTTTGATCAGCAGGTTGAAGAGAAGCAATATGACAAACAGGAAATTACAAAGAATAACTATTTTGACTGTAGTGGAAATAGCGACTTAGGTAGCTATAGTTCAAACTAGATACAGAATATTTTCCTGGAATTTAAAGGAAAGGTATCCAGATGTCTAAACATTCTGCTCAATGTGGCTTTTATTTCAAATTTGGCAAGCCTTCAGAAAACTGGTAGACAAGTTTAGCTGGAAGACGTTTTCCAGTGTATTTACATAATTTCATACATATTTTATGCTTCTGCATTACATCTTTTAGCAGTGGTCATATTTAATTTTAGGCTTCTTTTAAAACATTACATATAGTTGTATGAATTTTTTCATTACCTTACATGAAAATGCTTTGCATATTAAACAAACCTTTAAACCTGTGAATGGCTATAGTAAATATAAGTGAAGATAAACTGTGGAGAAAGACATTACAGAGAATTCAGCAAAGTGTCTCCATGTAATTATAACACGCTGTTCTCAAATGAGGAAAGAATGAACTGCAGTGAAGGAAAATCGGTGTTTCTCCTTTACACACAACCACATTTTTGGTACTGTGTATTTTAAAAGCAAATTCCCATATAAACATTCTTTGCAGATCCAATAAAAAATGGATGCAAAGCATTCTGCTTGGAGTCTGGGACAGAGAAATCATAAACTACAGCAAAGATATAGCAAGCCTCGACAATAAAGTACACGTAGATGTGAAATGTAACAGGTGGGGTCAGCTGTGTGCTCTTGAAGGCTACATCTCTCAGCAGCTGCTGTTTGATGAACAAAAGGCACAGTACAATACATTACAGCTAATCCTGCAGAATGCTGAATGTCCTCTAATCACACCAGTATCTGGTGGTAGGGTGGTCAGCATCTCCCTGCTTGTGGCTACCGTCTCACCCTAAGGGGCCAGAGAGAACCTGCTGGAGATGCCTCCACTTTGGGCTATGTATATTTAACTTGCCAGCTTTATCTAGCTTGTTATGCAACAGGAATGGGATGTCTGCTTTTGTTTTCCCTTTTGTTTCAGGAATATTTATGTGGTGGAAACCGAATGATATTGTTCTAAAAGACTGAAGTTTTTTAGACCCAGAGTCCGTGTCCCATTCTGCCCATGAAAGCAAAGACTTCTGGTTTTTGGGGAAATGTTTATCCATATTTTGCATACTGCTTTTCTAATTAAATGAAGAGTGTAGACAGAATTGTTTATATACTGTGTGTATATGCAATTAAGGGCAAAAAAAGACTCCTTTCTAACATAATCAGCTGGGAGATAGCAAAATTATTATTCTGGATCCTGTTCAGAATTATAAATAACTCAGATGAGTAAAACAGCAGATACAAATGAAAACAAACTATTTTCTTTGTTTCTGAGAAAGGGAAAAAACAGATATGTGTATATAGAAATCATGATAATTTTTAATAACATTTCATTATGAAGGCACAATACACACATAGTGCTATCCATTTGATTATTTCAGCGTATTTTATAAACATTAATTAACCTTCATTTCATTAAGATATGTATTGTTTGCTCTGTTCGTATATGAAATCTGATAGGATGGGGCACAGCAGACCAGACTTTTCTGTTTCATTTTGCACTCGTTGGTTGTTGGGTGATCAGCATTCTGGAAGTCAGGCTCAAATTGCCTCAAGGTATTCCAAAACCTGTGAGGTATCAAAATTCAGTGACTGTGATTCAGGGCACATTTCTGTGATTAGATGCAGAAAACAACTCCATTGACAGACTGTTGTGGCCAAACAATACAAACTAGCTCTGTTCTGGAAGGCGTATTGTGTTAGCATGACACCAGCAGAAGGGCACGTTAGTTCAGGTTGAATGCAAATACAGCTACATGGCTTCCAGACCATACCTAACTCAGATCCAGAAAGGGTCGAGGGTCGAGAGAAAGGACCTGTGTAGACCTGCCCATAGAGGAATGATAAGGAGCACTATAGCACCCAGATTCTTTTCTATGCCTTTCCTTGTGCCTTAACAATTGCTAGACCATCTTTCCTCTCTAAAAAGAGGTGCATGGAAAATCATAATGAAACCTGATGTCCTAATAAAGACGGGAGAAGCAACAGCAAAAAGATATGGTGCAGAAAAGAAATGGGAGTATTATGGATATATTTATTTGTCTGAAAGCATATTTGCTTCAGTTTTAGATGGCAGAGCAATTTTGTGATACCATTCATACATCAACATCTCTCTTCTTCATTACTGCTTAATGATGTAGAAAGACGTGCCCTTGTGTACAAAAGGGTTAAATTTGGTATATTGAAAACAATCACTGAAATGCTGGGATGGAGGTGACCGCTACCAGACAACTAGTATATTGCTCTGCTTTGGGGGAAGACCAAGAGTGACTAGACTTAGACCGTTGTATACTCTATTCTAGAAACCCTTTATGACGTGTATTTCATTTCAATAATTATCTATTCTTATACTTGGAAAAGACTTCTTAATATCAAACCTAGATTTTTTTTATGAGAAAATAAAGCAAAGATGGTCCTCCTCCTTCCTCAGTGGAAGTGGAGAATATTTACTGATGTTAGAGGAAATAACCAGTATCTAGGTTGTAGCCCACAATGGGCCCAGAGTACTAGAGAAAGGAGGCATGTTAGCAGTAGAATAAAGTCAACCATTTCAGTTATGAAGGGTTATCTCAAACCAAAAGGATAAGTTAAATCATAGTCAGAAACCAGGCTGTAGTCAGAAAATGAATAATTCGATAAGGTCAGGATGAACAGAGAGAAAGGAGTGCAGCAGTGTAAGACAAAGTCTAGTGCTGGGAGAGGGGAGGAACAGGAATCAGAGGCTGGCAGGAATCATTAGCAGAGATTGCTGGAGAGCCGCAGTCAAGACACCCAGCAGCTGGGAAGAGCACATGGGACTGCATTATAGAAGCAGCAGACCAGCCAGGCTCACTGGTCAGTCCTTACCTTCTCCCCACCTTGGCCATGCCTACTGAATCCTTGCTGCCCAAGGAGACTGGCAGCCAACAAACAGGTGAGTAAATACTCAGAAGGGGCATACATACATCACACAGGACCCTATTCAATCCAGTTCAAGGATGAGTCAAAACTACAGAGGAATTACTTTAGGGATTCCAGTGATGTGGCCTTTAAAATTCCCAGAATTAGCTGAGGATCCAGCCCTGGCAATCAATCAGTTCCATAGCAGGCTGCCATTCAAAGCAGCTGAGGTTCGCAGCTCTGTGCAGTAGTTGCAGTGAATTCTTGGCAGGGGTAGAACCCCCTCATCTCAGGTTTGAAGTATGGGGTAGATTCTGTGCAACATCGACATGATATGTTCTGCAAAAAGGCAAGTGTGCTGCAATTCAGCACGTAAACTGGAGTAGAGGTTCAAAAGGAAATGGTAGCCACTGGCTCTTGGTGCTGTTTGGAAAGCCAAATGCATCCTGAAGCCATTCATTCTTTTACTCTTATCTCACGTTATCAAACGAATGTTCTTTGTGTACATTGCAGGGTAGCTCAGCATCTTCATGGCTACCCTCATTTTCCAGAATCCCCTTCAGAAAGGAGAAAAATCAGCTCATTAGTGCCATTCTTTGCGTTTAAAACAGGCATGCTGTCAGCAAGAAAAATAAAAAAGAGAGTCTGTATCTCTGAAACAAATACATCTGCAAACCTCCAGAGCAGGAAGTCCATTCTTTTTTCAATGAGATTTTGGCTTGGAATTAGGATTTCTGTTCTCAAAGCCCCCTGAAGATGATAAGCAACATGTTAAAAGTGAGTAACTAACTAATTGAATAATAAAAATTATTATCATAATTAAATTTCTGTCTTGGTCTGAATGGTTAATTTTTTACCTAATTTAAAAACTGAACTATTGTATTTGTGTTTTACTTAGAAATCAGGCCATGATGTATTATCATGCAAACAAAGCTTGGAAGTTTGTCCAAGAAACAGTAGGAGTTGATTATTCTCATCCATGAATTGGGATCTTATCCAGTTTTCCCAAGCTATATAACACTTAGGAATGTCTGAAGGCATGGGTATCCTCATTTCCCATTAATTTCACCATGAGCTGAGGATACCGCACACCTCAGAGGAGCTTCTTAATGGGTGACATAACCTCTTCTCCATAGTTCAGGCAACTAAATGACCTGAATGGGCCAAACGAAAGGACATTTTACACAGGCACAGACAGACATGCAAACATGTGGAGTATGCAGTACATCTATGTCCATTCAAGTTATATCATTCTCAGCTATGTCCTCTAGGCAGAAATTCAGCACGTGTTTTTCAAGACATGAACCTTCTACCGTCCAGTCAATAAAACTTCATGTCTATGCTAGGAAACCTACACCAGAATCCTGTGTCTTTCTACAAGGGGAGAAACCAGATGCACATCTTCACACAAGCTCACATCCTCTTGGTAAGATGATAAGAACATATCAAACACACATGGAGACAAAAGTACTACATTCAGCTCTCCAAGAAATATTTGAAGCCTAACTGCACCTCAGTAGACTGTGGCTACATTGACTCTCATTCAAGGTGCATCTGAGAGGGAAGTCAGAAAACACTCAATCATAGAACCATAGGATCATAGAATCATTATGGTTGGAAGAGACCTCAAAGATCATCAAGTCCAACCATATACCCAATGCCACCATGCCCACTAAACCTTATCTTGAAGCGCCACATCTGAACGTTTTTTGAACACCTCCAGGGATGTTGAGTCCACCACCTCCCTGGGGAGCCCGTTCCAATGCTTAATGACTCTTGTAGTGAAGAAGTTCTTCCTAATATCCAACCTGAACCTCCCCTGGAGCAACTTGAGACTGTTTCTTCTTGTCCTATCGCTAGTTACTGGGAAGAAGAGACCAACCCCCACCTCGCTACAACCTCCTTTCAGGTCATTGTAGAGGGCGATAAGGTCTCCCCTCAGCCTCCTTTTCTCCAGACTAAATCTCTAGGTCTTTGTGTGCAAACAACTCCCTTAATACTATTGTGAGAATAAGGACATAATCTGCAAGATTATATGGTCTGGATTTTAGAACTAAGAGCTCTGGGTTCTAGCTTGAGTTCCACTGCTGAGTTTTGCTACAGTTGAACAATTAAACTGTGAATTGTTTTTGCCACTTGTAAACAGAGGGAAGAATGCTTACTCGTTTTTGCCATTATGAAATGCAGTTGAGGGTCTGACATGAACCGATTATAAAAATACTACCATATTTCATTCTTCCTAAGTGGAGCAGTCTTTTAAAATCGACGGTTGCACAAGGCACACTTCTTGGCTTTGCTTTTGTTTTATTCTTCTCATTTGTTCTCTGTACGTATATATTATTTTTTTCCTGACAGAAGGATGTGAGGGCACTTCTTAAACACAACAGGCTATGAATAGGTTTAGATAATTTGGGTTTTAATTTTGCACGTTACTTCTACCTTTCAAAAAAAAAATATTTAACCATCCTGAAATTCACAGGGGAAATTAATCTGTATCATAAATTTTAACCTCTCAGGGTCATATGGCAAGATCACGGAATCATTGACTGGGTTTTATTTGTTTGTTTGTTTGTTTTTAAGTTTTTGCAACTCTTTTCAATATAAGCCAATGTTTGGAAGTAAGATTCAAGGGTAGCTAGTAACTACATCGTGATGCAGTAGCCAGAATGGTGTGAAAGTCTCCGTTAGCCTTATTTACAAAAGCCTTTACTACCACAGGAAAGGAGAATGACAGAACAACTTGCTTGAGTAGCAGCAGAAGTAGGGACCATCTGTGCCCCATTTAGAGGGGTCTCATGAAGAGCTTTGGATAGTTTTCATTGAACCATGGATACTGAATTAAGAAGGCCTCGAGCTCGTGTTTCAAGACAACTGAATGGAACTGCAACAAATTTTTGGTTTGAGAGCATAGTTCTCATCTGCCATAACAATTTATTTGAAGTAAATACCTCCATTCCAAATTATGTGCGTTTTATTGTTATAAAGGGCTATGGAAGAGTCATGAAATATTAATGGAGAGAAATGAGTTATCCTGTAGGCTATGTTCTTCTAAGCTATTTTTCCACATTCCAATATTGAGAGCAATGATGGATCAATGAATGAGAACTTTGTTATGAGTTAAGTAGCTTCACAATAAGGATTGTACTGAATTGATGCAGACACAATATATATGAATCAACAGGTTGGTAAAAAACAGATGGTCATGCGTGACTGTATTTGGCTTGCGTGGCAATGTTTCGATAGCCAGGCGGCTACAGGGGTGGCTTCTGTGAGAAGCTGCTGGAAGCTTCCCCCACGTTCAATGGAGCCAACGCCAGCCGGCTCCAAGATGGACCCGACATGGCCAAGGCCTAGTCCATCAGCCACGGGGGTTGCACCTCTGGGATATATTTTAAAAAGGAGAAAAAGTGGCTGTGGAACAGCAATGGCAGCCA
>NW_009593095.1:0-22544 GCF_000690535.1 Cariama cristata | reverse complement strand
ACACGCAGAAACAGCCCTGTGTCAGCCAAGCCAGGACAACTTTTCATTGCATAATTAATTGTGTTTTCCTTTTTTCATTAGGAAGCTTATCGTAAAGACAGGTATTAATCTTTCCCAAATATTTTCACTATTTACACGCAGAAACAGCCCTGTGTCAGCCAAGCCAGGACAACTTTTCATTGCATAATTAATTGTGTTTTCCTTTTTTCATTAGGAAGCTTATCGTAAAGACAGGTATTAATCTTTCCCAAATATTTTCACTCTTTTAAAGAGATTTTTTTTTTTTTTTAATTTATGGTTATTTCTGTTTTACTCCCTTTTCTGCTGCTTTCCTGAATGGTCAATGTTATGGTCATATTAAAAAATCACGAACATACACCTGGGAGTATCACAAAAATGGATTTTTGACTAAAAGTCACAAATTCCCCTTTGGGAACTGCAAAAAACTCTAACCGTATGTGAGGGTGAAGTGCTGAAATTATAAGGGAATGCCTCACTGGTGGTTTTTTCATATTACTTATCATCACAGCTACTTTCTCTAAGACCTTTTTATAACCTCAAATCTTCTATTGTTAGTGTAATCTATACATAAAATATTCCTAATCCATTTTCTCTATATAGAATTTACGATAATAATCTGTCCACATGCTACATACAGTCATGGAATTTCAATAAATCTAGAGAAAAGCAAAAGTGGAACAAATATGCATGTATGTACAATATTGCAAGCCTTTTTATACAAAATTCTTACCATGTACAAACTCTTCTAGACATCCTATTTTTCTCCACAAGAGAAGAACAGTCAGTAAAATACCATTTTAAAAGTTACTTTTTAATGGTATTTAAACCAGAAGACAAAAAAATTTAGGAAATTTATCCATACATGAGCGCTTTATTCATTGCTTAGACAGCATCTTAAAACAAAATGCTTTACCAAAGATAGCTTGGTTTCCTTTGCTAGCTCCTTTTCATCATATAGAGATGATTTATTTGTGTGTTTGACTCCATACGCATGTGTGCGCGTGTGTGCATATGTGTATATTTACTTTGAGGATGTAAAGATGCTAGAGGTGATTACAGAATCTGAGCCTTAAATAACATAAAAATACATTATCGTTTTGATTAAATAAAGCATTATTGTGGTTCATAATACCTCTGACAGATCTTAAAGATTGCTTGAAATAATTTTTGTATTTTGCACATATTACTTATTACATTTAGCAAGCACAGCTAATTGACATAACTGAAGTACATGAATAACAATGTGGCTTCAAACTACAAAAGGAAAGGAAATTATGTTTATTTCTTATAAATAAATTATTAACCACTATGTATTATTTATATTACACAAATTTAACCAATGTATAATACATGAGGATAAATTTACTATATTTGTAGCAAAATTAACTGAGCTGTCTCTTAATACATTTTTTAATATTGCAAAATCAGTATTATACTACTGTATAATTGATTTTTGAAGACTATTTTGCATATATTTTCCTAAATCATAACACTTAAGCTAGAAAATGGTACATATCATGTGCTAGGCTGATGAAAAAGGTGTGCTGTGAAGCATGAGGTGAAGTCCCTTAAAATTATGGGAAACCATGTTAACTTTGCACAAAATATGAAATTGTTATTTCTCTGTGAAGAACTCATCACAAATTACTTAAGTCTTCTTAAGACAAAGCATTTTCCCAGCTGTCTATCTTCAAACTGCAGTATGTTTATGAGCTACGTATTCTATGCAAATTATATTAATAAAATGTCAGGGAAATTATTCTACAGCTATATGAAATCCTTATATTGGAAAAAATTACTTCCACATATGTTTGTCTTATAATGGTCAAACTGGAATTCATTAGCTATCTAATTTCCTTAAAGCACCTAGTAAAGCTGTTCAGAACTCTGAACTGTTTTTTGTCCCAGATGATTGGTCTTAACTCCAAAACAAAGTAAGAATATTTTCCTCACAAGTGAATCTTAAAAAAAATTAGAGAAATTAAGTGTTTAAGTGTTAATCCATATTTCCCTTCTATTTTACAGAAATATTTTCTTGGAAATATATTTTATCTTTGTATTATCTCAGGACATGTCAGTAGAAGTGTTATTATATATTGAAAATAATAAACAAATTTTTCTATGCTATTTTGTAATAAATAATCAAGCTTATACAACACAAAAAACCTGAATTTTGTCAAAGCCATATTTCCTAAAGGAAAAGTCTTTTATTCAAAAAGTTCAGTACTGCTCTAGCCCACCTCTCTTGCTTACCTATGATGTGGGAAACTCAAATTAAAATATCTTTGGAGGGGGGGAGTATAAAACTCTGATCTCCAAAACATCCTATAAGATATCTCATGTTTGATACCAATAATAAGGTTCTTAAGGTCACTGTTAACACGTATGCTGTAAATGTTTTAACAGAAAATTATCATAAGGAAAATTGCCTTGTAGATGGCTCAGTTTGAAAAATTAGTTCTAACTACACTAAGTTAGAGCTGAATTTCACTACATACTATGAACTAAACACTTGTAAAGTTTTACCATCCTAATAAGATGAAAAAAAAAAAAAGGTTTGGCAAATACTAGGAATTTTTTTTATTATTAGTTTTGTTTATTTTTTGTTTCTTTTCTCCTGTCATTTCCATTTTTATCTTTACTTTATTACTGTTGTGGTCAGCATAGTCTGAAATTAAATTTGATAAACTGAAACACATCTTTAGTACAAAATGAAGCAGACAGTATAGCAGAGTTTATTTACTGTAAAACATTACATGTTTATAACACTGACAGAAAGATTTGTTATCATATCTGGACATAAAGTTTTACTTTGGTGTATTCAGCTACACGGAATTTTTCATAAAGTTGTCTAAATTGTCTAAATTCAACATGAAGATGTTATTTGCCATATTATTTTGAAGAAAAAAAAAAGAGTGAGTTCAAAAGATTGAAATGCAGAAAGAAGCAATTGTTTCTGTTCAAGAATTTATCTTTTCAGGAATGTTTTGGCTAAATCAGTAGAGAGGATGGAAAACAGACTACTCAAATGTGTTATCAAGGATCTCCCTGTGCTTCTATTAGAAAAACCATTAAACATACAATCTGACTGAATTTCTGAGTTTGCTATCTTAACATGAAATTAAGTCCCCTTATGTACTTCACACATTTTTGAATAGTATTTAGCAGACGTTTTGTATTTGCAGATACAAAAAGTATATAATAGATCAATACTGTATTCCATTCATAAATCAATTCCAACTTTTGATCCATAATGTGAACTAGTAATGTAAGTACTTAAAAAGAAGCTTTCATATGACCTAGTAAAACAAAAAGTTATATATTGTAGGCCTATCTAAGTATTTCTTCCAATATGGTTACCATTCTTCACATTACTGGTTCTTGAATACACTTTTAAATATACGAGCTTAAAATAAAGCATCTGAATTTTCAAAGACTTCTAAGAGCAGTAGGTGTCCAATAAAATCAGTGTTCATAAACAGTATTTCAGATTTTTGTAAATACACAAAGAACAGTCTCAAAAACCTCTTGCTTGAAATTTTAATCTCAGACATGAAAAAAACACTATAGAAAACCTATAAAAACAAACCAAAAATATTTCTCTGGAAGACTTTCACAAAAAGTAATCTCTAACTTGAATGAGGCAAATAAGAACATTGTTGGGTTACTTCTCTATTTCTTCCCAAAGACTTTGTGACGGAAGCTGTGATGAGGTTTAGGCTACTAAGAGTTTGAATATTTTCTTGGAAAAGTAATGGTAGATGTTAGTATTATCTTTGAGAGAGATTATGAGATCTAAGTAGTTGCATGGGTGCTTCTTTAAAACTAAGGAAGGTGGTGAACACCTCTTTCTGATTAATTTCTGTAGCGGATGACAATGACCCATCTGTCTTCTATCCATCCCTCAATATTTAAAAATGGGAAGTAATTGATTATTGGAAGGTAACTGATTATTGAAAATGAGATAATAATGAGACCTTCCTCTCATTTGAGGCAAAATATTTTTCATTGGCAATGAAAACTGTTGATCATTTTAAAAAGCATTCTTCTTCAGTCTAAATACACATCTAAATCTATATAAATAAATGCTAAGAATGCATTTTGATACATCCCAGTTTGCATACTCAGTACATTTACCTATGGCCTTCCAGTGTATGAATGGGTATTTACAGTTCAGTGAGAGCAATTTGATAGTTTCAGAGTAGTTTCATGTGAAGACTCCTTTTGCTCTGACAAAAACAGACTTGTTTGTGTCAGTTTAGTCCCAGAGTAGCATCTGGAGCAAAGCGTGTCTCCTTTATCACATTCCGTGGAGATAGTTGAGCCAGGAACTGAGGAGACACTAGACATTATAATCCATGAATGATGAGAAAAAAAAATACTTTTCTTTTCCTCAGGTGTGCTAGTTCTAATTAAATCCAACTGAATACAACTTTTCATGGCCATTTAGAGGTTTGGATATAATAAACAACAAAGAAAAAAAGATTTCTAGACTACAATCCTAGCTCTTGCATTTTACCTCCCTATATTCCTTTCAATAAATACTATCAAACAGCACGATTTTTGTCCCAGCAGCTGCTGCAGTCTCAGGGGTTCTTGACTGCCAAAGAGTTAAAGCTCAGTGCCTTTTCTTTAAATTTAAACTATTAGGTCTTCGCGTGTTCCGTATTTTAACCAGCTGGAGATCCCCAGTGAGTGGACATATTAAAACCTCTGTTGTCTACTGGGAAATGATTAAAGCCCTATGATTTCTGCACTTCCTCTAGTTATCTAAAATGTCACAATGATTGATGGCAAAACATCTTTTCTTCTGTAGTGTTTCAGACTTTGTTGCTTGCCTTGAAGCAGATAATGTAGCCACAGCAAAATGTGAAATGGCAGATAAATAATTTGTTTTGTTTTCTCTCCTAAGTTGCAACTAGAACAGCCAGGATACACTTGTTCACCTACCTCGAGATTGTTATTTGGTAACATTCTGGTGGCTAACACCAGACACGTGCAACATGTAATAGGACAATTGTAGGAAAAGGCTGCATTCCTCCTGGAAACACAAGGTATTTTGTTGCCTGGATAGTATAGCAGTAAACTTCTTACTAATTTTTCTGTAAACTTCATGAAAAGATAAGTTAAAAAGCCACAAACAAACACATGAAAGAGGAAAATAATTTAATTTTTTTTTTTCTTCCAAATCTTCTCATTCAAGAATATTGATATATCTGAAACATTCTGGCCTACCAATAATGGGATTTTTTTATGTTTTTTGTTTTGTTTTCTGTTTTCCAGATCTGAGGTAGCACTGTGACACTACCTTGCTTTACAGCACACATAGGTGCCCAGGTGCCAGCTGTTAAACATCTAAGTTTGGTGTAGACAGAAAATTAATGACTGCCAGATATGACGAACTTCTTTATTTTCCCAATATCTTTATCAGCCCAGTTCTGATCCCTTAATCTCAGACAGGAAATAGTAAGAGCTAGAGAGGATCGTAAGAAGGGTAACAGGGAAGATCAAAGCTTTGATTGGCTTCTGTATAGGGAATAATTAAATATATACGAATCTTTTAGACTGAAAGAGACATGACTGCGAATTAATATGTTTAAGTCTATAAAGTCATGTGCTGCACGAATAAAGACGAATATAGAACAAGTTTTCATTGGTTCTTCAAATTAAATAATAAAGTGACATAAATATACTAGTAGGTGTCACATTCAAAACATATAAAGACAGACATGTATAGTCTACCTGTTGAACTTTGTTGTATGATATAAAGACTATGAGTTCAAACAAAATTAGACAAAGTAGTGCAAAAAGTCCACCAAGCCCTATTAAACATATGGGTACAAATTCAGACACCTACATTTGAATTAGTTGGAATACCTTTACAATCAGAAAGAAGAAATAGATATTTTTAGGATATAAATGATATCACTCCAAAATAGTGTCAGGACTCTGAGTGCAACCACATGCCTCAGTACCCCCAACCAGCCTCACCTGAAATTAACACTCACACACACATACCCCCACCCCGCCACCCCCACACACTGCCCTGCACCCAGGAGCATCCAGTCCCTACTTGAGCCCTTCTGTAGCTCAGCCTTGCGCTCAGCCCTGCCTTCTGCAGATCCTGACTTGTTTAAATTTTTCTAACTAACCTCAAACCTGACCTCTTACCTTGTATTTTTGTGATGATTACTGAACTGTCAATAGGACCAACAGCTATCACTACCCCTGCTATGCTTACCCTACACAAAGGCTGTAGGACTGTCTCAGCTGGAGAGGGCAATGCCCTGCCTGTGCTGGGTTCACCCTTGACTCCCAACTCACCTTTGTTTGTGAATAGCCCTGGTCTTGCTGCTTTCCAACAAAAGGCTGAAATAGATCAGAAGAATAACTCCTTGAGAGTGTCTGTTTTTCTAGATTTAAATAATGATACTGTGCATTGGGAAAATACAACTTTTTGTTTAAGCTTGTCAAACACATTCTCTGGAAATCCAGTGATGCTCCTTGCCAAAGACAGGCAAGGTATCAGTCTAAACAGATGCTTGGTCTGGTACATTCTTGTGCTCTTAAGTAACCAGGAACAGAATTCTGATAGAATTGTCTAGGATGTCTTCTTCAACAATGTCTACCTGTAGCATCATTTTGTTTTTCTTAATATGAGAACTGACATAAGAGTGCAAAAACTACTTCTAGACACAATGCTTTGTCTGTGCATGCTGAACAAAATATGCTTTGCACACCTATAAAACCTTTTTGAATCACTGGAAAAAGTACAAGCATATGTTGGTCCCAATTGCATTTGCTGTGTCTTCTACTATGAGGAAATGGTAGGGCCCCTAGTCTTTTAAATAACACTGTAAGCTAACAAGTAGTCTGTTCACTGAAATTTTTCTTCCTTTTCCTGACCTATCCAGTAATTGTACCTTCTGTACCAATCAATGACACAAGGTTAACTAGCAGGAAAAACTATCCTTGTAAAAAACAGGCACAACTCTGTGAAACAAACCACTAAGGGATAAGATGCAGGCAACTTCCAGCTGAGTGGGAGAATAAGAAGTGTAGATAAAGGGTGTCAGTCTTTGTGAAGAAAGGAATAAAATCTCCTGTCTTAGATTGATGGCATAAAAGACCTTGTACAACAGTGAAACAAAGTTCTCTATGTAAAACTGAAAGTTACTTATAGACTGTGTGTCAATCAGACTATTTTTCATAGCTGACAGTTCCTAAATGAATTACAGAAAAAAAATAAAAATCTAGTATCACAGATTGAGGGTCTAAGAGCAAAACGTTTCCCTTCAGATTCTTCTCTCTCAGTAGACTTCTGATAGGCTTGACTGATCCCTCTGAACACATGGGTTTGACTTGGTCACCTAGTAACACAGAAAAATCCTTTGATTCATATTATATGACTTTACTTGCAAAACTCACACTATTGAACAAACACGTCTATAGATTCATTATAAGCAATGGCCTGAAGAAAGGATTAATGGTATGAACAAAAAAATACATATTGGGTTGAAAAAAAAATCCTTGTGTATTTAAGGGATGTAAATGCATTTTGGATAAACTTCTGGTTGGAGAAAGGATGAAATTAGAGCTGAAATCTGTATTTCTGTGGATAGAAAGACAGTTCATATTCCCAGATTTAATGAATGTTTTTGTAGGATTTTATTTACAACTTGTTGAGTATGAAAATAAAGTATCAGGTTATGAATAGGACCATGAGGTAGCTCAGCAGTTTAGGAAATATCACTATTTCCTGGGTATTGCTAAAACTCTATTCTCTGGATTATCCAGGAATGTGGAAATATTTATATAATAATAACTAGTTATTATTGCTAGTCTCAGTAGGTTTAAAAAAAGGCATTCAGGTACCCTTTCTAATAATTACAAGACATACTGATATAGTGTAACTCTCCACTGAATGGAAATAATCTTGTAAAAATAAATTTGTCCCCATAGCCTAAGAAAGTGCATGGCTGATGTATTTCTCAAATATGTGGGTATTCACTAGTACAAGAAAATTAGTTAGGTATTAAGATGAGTATCATAGTGGAGATACAATTAATAATGTGGTCTTTTTTTCTTTTAAAACTCATGCCTTCTTGATTCCTATGGGATTTTTTGCATATTTCATTTTGACACAGCCTTCCACATATCAACTCTTCATGGACAGTAATCCTTTGATTTGTGCCTGTTGAATGGCAACTTTAAACGGGGGAATGCTTGAAATACCCTGTATCTCTCCTTGCATTTCTCTGAGGTCAAAGGGGTTTGCTTTCTTTGGAGAAGCTTTGCAACTTCAGAGCAGCTGAAATTATTTCTGTTGACCCCAGGCTTATATCACATCAAAAGAAGAGATTTTGAAAAGACACAAAATTGTAATGAAAACAAGCAACAAATTAAAAAACAAACACATGGTATACAGAATATGTCTCAGTCTTTATTTCTTCTAAGTATTTTGTGCTTCTTTAGCTTACTGAATCTGTTTTCTAATGTTCTTATGCCATTTTTTCTCGGAGTGGTTTTTTAAATACCATTAACTTTCTTCTTTTGATATAATAAGATACCTATGTGTATAATTCAAATAACATCTCAACATTTAAGTTTTCACTTAGTTACTATGGAAATCTTTCTTGCTCAGCCCTTCCAGAAAGATAATATGAAGGCAACTAGCCCTTGAAAAGTTTTGCACTGAAAAATTCTGACTTCTGCTGGTTCAGACTGCATGTTATTTAAGTTGGAGTAAACACTTTGCTGAAGTGAAACACCAATCCCTCTTCTGTCATTCTAAGATCATTCCTCCACTGTACAAAGGTTCCTAAGCTTTGTTTCCTTATGTAAAATTATCTCAGAGATAATTAATGAGGTTTTTCTTTCCCATCTGTCCTCAGGTGCAGTTAGATTCTGAGGGTCTTGATGATAATTTTTGAAATGGATTCTAATAAAGTGAGATATGCAAGCCTATTGTGCTGAATTTCATAATGTAAATCCTGGACTTTCCCACTTAATTTTATTTTACAATTAATAGTTATTGTTGACAGATACCAGGCCCATTGTGACAAAATTAACAACTTTTCAATTCAAAATATTAACCCCTCTACACCTCCTATAGTATTCCTGTAGAAATTGTTCAGAAAATTTCCTGCGTATCTTCTGTGCCATATAATAGGTAAGAATTTTGCCATTTGCTTCAACAAAGCCAAATTTTCATCCATGTTTCTTTGCTAATGCCATGTTCAAACAGACTTACCAGAAGTTGCCAATACACACAAAGGCTTAAAGTTTCTGCCTCTCTTTTTTCAGCTGATGTGCTTATTACAGGACTAAACTAGTTACTCTGACAGCCATGATTCCTAATGCTTCCTGCAGAATTGTTTAAAATGTCCAAAGGACTAGCTGACTTAGGTAAGGATTTTTGAGGAAATTTTCATGCGCTGGAAGAAAAAATACTTAGAGAAGCAGGTAAGAATAGTACCTGCCATACTTTAAGTCATATCTAAAATGGTATTTCATCAGTCAGAAAGGGATAGAGAGTAGGCTGATTAGCTGGTTCCTTTATGTTGCACTAGGCAAGCAATTGGTATCAACTTTAATTTCATTAGAAGCATGGAATGCTTACTACTTGTGTGTAGAAATAATTAAGCTCCTGTTACTGATAATTTGGCTTTCTATCCCAGTAAAAAAAAAAAAAAAAAATTAGAAAGTCATTTTCTGGAACAGAATTTTTGTTTTGGGACTAACATTTAATCTTGTCTGTTAGTAAAGAATCAACAGGAAAAGAATCATGCAGTTGTCCCAAACATAGGGGTTCATTTACCCAGTGTGCAAGCCAGTAACATACAGAGTTGAGCTATTAGCTATTTATTAGCAGTTCTGCGCAGAAAGGGATGCTAGGGGGTATTCCTGCAAAGCTGGCACACAAAAGTCAAAAAGATAAGCACATTTATACAGTTCTATCCAGATAATATTTGCATAATGAATTCACATCACTATTTGGCTAATCTGTGATTGGCTTAACTTTCTCTCATCTCAAATTAAAGGTACAGTGCATCATACACATTGAACTTCACTCAAAAGAGCAGAAATTTGCACTAAAATTCCTAAATTCATTAATTATATCAAATACATGAACTATTGGCTCAGTTTTGGGGCCGGTGCTGTACAGCATTTTTATAGACGATCTGGATGTGGGGATTGAGGGCACCCTCAGTAAATTTGCAGATGACACCAAGTTGGGTGGGAGTGTCGATCTGCTGGAGGGTAGGAAGGCTCTGCAGAGGGACCTGGACAGGCTGGATCGATGGCCTGAGACCAACAGCATGAGGTTCAAGAAGAACAAGTGCTGGGTCCTGCACTTTGGCCACAAAAACCCCATGCAGCATTACAGGCTGGGGGAAGAGTGGTTAGAAAGTGGTCAAGCGGAAAAAGACCTGGGCGTGCTGGTTGACAGTCGGCTGAACATGAGCCAACAGTGTGCACAGGTAATCAAGAAGGCCAGTGGTATTCTGGCTTATATCAGGAAAAGTGTGGTCAGCAGGACTAGCGAAATGATCGTCCCCCTGTACTCAGCACTGGTGAGGCCACACCTTGAGTACTGTGTCCAGTTCTGGGCCTCTCACTGCAAGAACGTCATTGAGATGCTGGAGCGAGTCCAGAGAAGGGCAATGAAAGGGCAACAAAGCTGATGAAGGGTCTTGAGGGTAAGTCTTATGAGGAGTGGCTGAGGGAGCTGGGGGTGTTTAGCCTGGAGAAGAAGAAGCTGAGGGGAGACCTGATCGCTCTCTACAACTACCTGAAAGGAGGTTGTAGCAAAGCTGGGGTCGGCCTCTTCTCCCAGGCAATCAGTGACAGGACAAGAGGGCATAGTCTGAAACTGCACCAGGGGAAGTTCAGGCTAGAAATTAGGAGCATTTCTTTCACAGAAAGGGTGGTTAGGCATTGGAATGGGCTGCCCAGGGAGGTGGTGGAGTCAGCATCCCTGGAGGTGTTTAAGAAAAGACTGGATGTGGCACTTTAGTGCCATGGTCTAGTCGACATGGCGGTGTGAGGGCAAAGGTTGGACTCGATGATCCCAGAGGTCTCTTCCAACCAAATTGATTCTGTGATTCTGTGAACTAATGATGTAGTACTGTAACTGAGTTTGTCTAGTACTAGTAACCTGAAACTGAGACTGTTTTGTAGAGCAAAGAAACCTGTTTTCCAAATGAAAAACAATGAAATATAATATGGAGAAAATATATTTCACAATAGACCCCACATTTTATTAATAAAACTTAATTTTCCTCAGCACTGTATTTCGTAAAAATTTTTGTCACTCATATAATAATAAAGACAGGAATGATGACAGATGTGTGGGATGGCAACGAAGTGTGTCTCAAATGAGAAATCAATACTAAAATATATTTGAAGACAGAGTTTAAAGTCAAATACCGGTAAAAATGACTACATAACAAATTATTTCTTCATCACTCAAGGTTAGAGAGTCTACTTGTGTTTGCACAGCAGAAGTCTAATGAGCAGTGAAAATGGTAACATATTGTGAACCCACAGCACTGAAGCATTGATTTATAAATGCAATAAAACATACACAAAAAAGCTATTGTTTGCTAATTCTCTTTTTTATGGTTACCAGCAAACTCAGAACTTGGTGCAAGTGAACATGATATTCCTTCCATTAGAAGAGTAAAGTTCAGCTGATGTCTCACAGGACTTCCTGACCTGAGGGAAGAAGTTGTTACCTCAGTTAATTGAATTCTTTGGTGGGAATCCAACTAATTAGTCTTCTATTTCCTCAGCAAAAGGAAAACAGCTCTCCTATCAGTGGATGAGAAATAGGGGGCAGTGGAGGTTAAAGGATGGACCACATTAAAGCAGGACAATCTGGAATTCTTCAGCTTTCACTCAAAAAATGAAACCAAACCAAAAAATCCCACACTAAAGAAACACCCTCCTGAATAATCTGAGTACTCCAAGTTTATTGAAAATTGCAGATTGGTTTAATGAACAAATACAGGTTTGCAAATAATAATATATACAAAACTATAACTTCAGTTCAGATGTCTAATAGAATTGATAACCTAGCAAGGATGTTGCACACAACTGTCAAGTCAGACTCCTGCCTGCATAATTGGGGAGGCTCTTTGTGCTATCATTTGCTTATATGTGAAATGTCGTCGATAAAAGTGTTTCAAATGAAGATTGATTGTCTTGGAATAGATTATGCTGAAAGAAAGAGGATCCTGTGCAGAATCATCTGACTATCAGTCCACTTAACAGAAGCTTAGCATGCTAAAGAACATCTTGTATTGTTTGGATTCAATCCATCATTAAACATAAATGAGAGGAAGACTGAGATACACAAATGTGCAAATGCCACATGGATAGATATATTAAGGAATCTATAACCATCTGGTCTCAATATGGAACCTAAAATATGCCCATTTATCAAATTATAATTCCCATGCAACATATCACATCAGTATTTCAGTGCTGATTAAAAGTAAATTGTTTAGAATTTATCAAACTGAGTTCAGAAGCAATCACGTACACTTTTATTTCTATACCATATATTCTTCATAGATTAAGTTATTCTCCTCCACTAGAAATATGCAGCAATGATAGCCCTGGTCCTGCAAAGACTTGTACATGTGCTTTAATAGCTCAAGGAATTAGTTTTATTAACTTTAATAGGACCATTCCAACAATTAGATTAAACATATGCATGAATCTTTGCAACAAAAAAAGTTTGAAGAAGAAGCATTTTAACACCAAACTCTGTGTGAGAGAATAACTCTCGAGGAGCACAGAGATACCAAGAGGCCAGTCCAAAAGTTGTCTGGGACTATCTTTGAATATTAAGAGATACAACATAATGAGATAGACATAGCCTAACTTCTGAAATGAGGAGACTGGAACAAGCCACCTACTTTACCTGTTCCTCTTGTCTCCACCTCCTTATTGTGGTTGACTTTACAGCTTTAAATTATTTTCATTTAAACTAAATGAATTAGTTAACTAATTAAATTAAACTCATACAGAATGAAATTCTATCTATGACAATAATGTGTGCTGTACCAAGTAAGAACTGAATAATAGTTTTATCCTAGTCTGTACAACAGAGTACTAACAATGTGGCACCATATATTCTGTAATGGAAATGCAAGAATCAAACTTGCAATATAAGTTTTGTTGGACAACACAAGACTATTGGACAAATGTCTAAAACTACATTTTGGAAGGAGAATTACATAAGCAAAAATAAAGTTTGAGAAAAGGAGAGTGAAAAGCTTTTATTGTTTACAAAGTATTTAAACCTAAACATATTTCCAGCTATCTTCAAGTCAGAGCTGTATGCAGAACAATTTCTGTATCATAACTAGCTATAGGAGTATAAATGTCAAAGTACAGACTAAATATAGTGGAACAAATGACAATAATTTATTTTTAAAATGTTATTAGGCAATGAGGCTCTCAATCATCTTCACATAATAAAAAAAGGTAAAGTGAAAGGTGTAAGAGAAATCTAAACAACTTGTAGAGTTGCTTAAATTAGAAGATTAACAACAACAACAAAAAAGACACTATGTTAAAACTTCCCAGAAGTAAAAAGACAGCAACAATTTCTTTATAAGTCATGGCTCATCCAAATCGTAATGATCTAATAATGAAATCCGTTACAGGAAATGTGTTAATGGCAGGGAGGGGCAGAGAACTGTTATTCTGAAACAAGCTTTAATTCATATGAAAACATATGTATTCCTGTCATTACAGGACTGTAGAGAATGACAGATACATTCTTCTTCTGTGGAGCTTTATATTGAAGGAGATTTTCATCACAATTTTGAACAAGGCTAGAATTTTTCTCTACTAATGAAAATCTTCAGTGTCAGTCAAGTACTGTACTTAAAGAGTATCTTGTATTGACTGACAGCTTTTAAACCAATACTAAATTGCCCAAGGAACTACTGAGACATTGAAGCTCATTGTGAGGCATCAAATCTCATCATTAAGAATGCCTTTTAGGAACTCCAGGGGGTTACCTTGTTCTTACTGTTTAACAAGAATAAGAAAGCACAGCCTTAGCACTATGGCACAAAATAATTTTCTGAGTCCATTTAATCCTCTTTCCTCTTTAGCTTCTCAGCTTCACTGGTCACTTCTCCTTTAGATTGTTTTCCAAGCTTTAATCACTGTAAGCAGCAGTAATAGCTATCATGACAGACGGAGTAGCTGGGCAAGTGATTTAGAGTGATGAATATTTTCTCTGTATAATCAAATAGCTGGCAATAAAATGGACTACATTTTACTCCTAATTACAACAATATAAACCAACGTTAAGTCCTTGGACTTTAATTACCATTGATCTTCATTGGGTGATGCATCAATGTGCCAGTGAATTCACATGAGTACTATAGTATTTGACCCACTGTTTGGCAAAGGGTTATATTTCTCAAAGTGCACTGTTTGATCTTGACCTTTATTTCGTTGATTGACATTTTCATTGATTTTTCTACATTTATTTCCATCTGGCTACTTCCATTTTAGTTAAAACTCGACTTCACTTGCTGTCAGTAATTGATATACACCTCATTTTGTCAAATAGTGTGGTCTTTTTACAGTGTATGCATTTAGAGAATACATACTGAGTTATGTTTCTCCAGCTTCAGTGTGACTGGCTTCCATTCTGTTTTTACTGTTTTACAGCCAAAAGAAGGTAGGACGATTTTTCTTTTTGTTTCTTCCTTATCTTTATTTTTCACATCCATGACAAATTAGTATCAGTATACTAGTTTGTCAGCTCAAATAACTATTAATTGTACTGATGTCATTATGAAAATCAGGAAATGAAATAATAAATAACATGCCCCCACCAATATATCAGATCTAACCGATGAGTCAAGAATTATTTTTACTATACATGCATGTCTGTACATCTATTTATTATATAAACAGTCTTTCAGACCAGCCTATGGGACCCGATATCCAGCTCTACTGATCAATATATGTACTCATGTATATGTATGTGATATACTTAAGAAGAAAGTTAATGTTATCTTTAATCTCTCCTTGATGCTGTAAAACCACCCTTTTTATAAATCTGCAAAACACCAAACCATGTTAAGGCAATCAGAGTACCCTGACCATCTTGGCTTAATTTGTGAAGCATGGGCACTATAAGGTATTGTATTACTTCTTGCTCCTGACACAGAGTAAATATTACCCTAACCGCCTGTTACTCACTTCAGATGACAGAGAAAGTTCAAGGCCAAAAATTCTGGTGTAGGATTCTAACTTGTTATTAAATACTGCTTGATTATTTCCTCGTGGAAATAAACGTCACATTCTAGCTTGAACGTTGTTGTAATTACATTTCACACTAAATTTTGACTTTTCCAAAATCTCTGAATCACAGCAAAAATATTTCTCATTATTATTAAATAAAACATTTCATTTATGAAAAAGTGAAAACTAACATGAAGATACTTTCAAATCATGTTGACAGACTAGTATCAGTGGAACATCATATGAAATGATATGGTGTTCCACATTGAATTACGCACCACTACTGTAAATATACAAAATATAAGTGACTGAAAATTCTCAATAGAAAACATCTATGCTTCTACTTAGAAATAAATATCAGAACTGAAATACTTTGGGGGAAAAAAAAAAGAAGATAACAAAAAATTTTGGTGACATTGTTACTATTATAATTATTTTAGACTAAATAAATCATCATTACATTTCACTTTTACAATAGAAATGTAAAAGTAGTAATTAAACCCACGATACATATAAGATGACTTTATAAAATATTTTAATGAGATTGTTAACACAATATAAATTGAATAAAGTGGTAACACATCAATATTCTTTTCAGAATCATCTTCATAATATATATGGGTTTTATAGATATAGGTATATGTATATACATAAAAAACATCCTGTTTGATTTAGTAAAATACTATGCTTTTAATTTTAAAACCCAGTATAGCTACAAAATTAGTGAAGCTGACTCATGAAACTAATTCAAAAACAACTTATATAGGCTTGGATTGGGTTCTGCATAGTTAAAATGAACTACATTGTAACATATTAGAAACAGTTAAATACCTTCTTTCAGGATCAAAGAAGACACAACCTGTGATTAAATTTGCAATCCAGAGATTAGCTCTTTGAGAATCCATAATATATTTAATACAATTCATATTGAAAACAGAATTCACTATGTATCACTAGAATACACATTGTAATACATACTCCTTAAAAAAAAAACAAAACCAAAACACGCACATGTAGGCATTTGAGATCACAGCCCTGATAATCAAAAGTATGTAGTCTGTGTATCCTTGAAATTTTATTCTTTTTTAACTGTTTTAGATTCTGCTGAAAAAAAAATTCACAAAATCATTTGTCAATACTTTTTTTACAGTTTTTCAAAAAAGGGCTATTTCTTTTCATGAGTGTATTGACTTTTTCCATTAATTACCATAACTGGCATGTTGGCATTCCATGGTGCTGTAATGAAGGCACACCAGAACTGACTGCATAGGGGATAAGGTCAGATAAAACTGTCAGGGAGACCCTTCCGTCAAGTCACGAGGTTCAGAGAGAATCCCCTTGCTTTCTAAACTCCTTCTCAGAGCGGAGTCTGTCTAGGTGCAGCTGGATCCACTCCTACTCCTAGATTTGGTTAATGGTTTATGTCTAAAGGATTACATATGTGCAATCCAGGCAGATGGCGAACTCAGAGATGAATTTATTTTTCTAACCAAAGTTGCTTAACCAGTGATAAACTAAAGAGAAAATGTGTTCTTAATCAAAATCACTTTCACACTCCAACATTTAGCAAACACAGGTTCAGAATACCAAGTGGAATTCAGTTGCTACATGACTCACTCAGGAATTCCTAAGCTTTGCAATGATGATTCAAAATGCGCAATCACTCACCTATCAGATGAGAGCTCTGAACCTTAGGATGCATCCCAATCCAAGGGGAGAGTCCCCAGCTGCAGACCCACTGGTCTGAGGAGGACTGACTCAACACAGCCCCCCAGCGGGGCTCCATTTATAACCTAGGTTGAATCTGACCTGTGGTCATATATGGTCAGTGGTCTAGAAACTTCTCTTGACCAAGGTGTGTCATTGGCTAAGGGCCCTGTCTGTCGACCAGGAGGTCCTGTCTTTCCTGTCCCCCGACTAAGATGTGTGTATGGCACGCCAGGCGTGGTCCACTGGTTAAGAAGTTTCTGGTATCAGCGAAGGTTGGAGTTGAGGTGCATCTGCCACAGGTGCAAACAGACTGAAGATCATAAATGCTTATGTACAATATTCTGAGCTGAACTGTAAAGTCAGATTTATCACGCTATGAACAGCAAAGAACACATTATGAGTATTTATTTTACTGAGTCTATCACTAGTAATTCATGTTTGTAATGAAAGTCCAGTTATTAATTTAGGTTCCCTACAGAGGCACAGAGAAACATACTCGGGTAGGAGTGGGACCCAGTATATTGACAAAGGAATTGATGGATCTGTTCTTGAGGAAACACTGAAAAAAGTCAGTCTCGGGGAAGGGAAGCAGTAATGTACCTCTGAGCTTTTTTATCCCCTTAACACACACGGCCCTTTTCCAGATTTCATTTAAGTAACGTTCTTCTTTCAAAATTCATGGACATATCCTATACGTTTAGTCCAAAAGAGGAGGGGATATAAATTATTTCCTTAGCCCCTTATATCCTCTTTCATCAGTTCTTTTGCATCTCAGTGATTACACTGCTTGTCTAAAGAGACAGGTTCAATTACTCTCTTTGTCTCAGAGGATCTGGATTTGTCTCCTCCATTACAGTGCCCCATCCATTAAGTTATGGGTATTTTGGAAACACTTCAAAATCCTTTTTTAGAAGTCACTTCGTTTTGCATGGAATAGCTAAATATTAATTGCCCTCCAAAGAAAAAGAGCAAATAAGATGCCATACTTCAGAGAGGGGCAACCACTGATGGGCAGAAATCTCTGTTTCCCCTCATTCCCTTTATTTCACAGATACATAGCATTTCATATTCAGCCTTCACTTAACTTTATTGTCTTCAGTAAATTCAATTTGTGAGCTCAACCACAACAATTTCCAAATGTTCAAATAGTATGTCACTGTCAACAGCACTACTGACAGAAGCTGTATCATTCATATCCAGGCCTTATATCCCAAGATGTTCAAAAAGATTCAGTCCTGTGCATGCATTTGTGATTAAAATGTGCTTCATCCCTGTCAGTTTTTTTTCACAGTAAATATTTTGTGATACAAGTCTAATGACCAAATCACCATATCAAAGAAAACCACTGTGGCAAAAGGTACTGATAGGTATCTTTTTCAACTGTATAGGGAGAAGCCAGACTTTAAAGAACACCCTCATATCATATTTTTTTTTTTTCCTTAGGACTTAGAAAATTCATATTAAAGGACAATGTAGAAAACCTGCCACAGGTTTTTAAGAAAAAAAGATTTTAAATTTTATGATCAAACTGTTCTTAAATAATACATTTTTTGTTTTTTTCTGTAAACCACTTTTCAAATATTGACTTAATCTGGAAAAGAAGTATCTCTAAAATTAATTTGTCTTGACACAGACAAGACAATGGCAGAGGTGCTCTCAAATCCTGGACAAAGAAAGGATAATTATGAAATACTTATGGATGTATCCAATCTGTTCAATGGCTATATAAAATCTATTTCAGTTCCTTTGATATTTCAAATGACTCTGATGTTTTTCTTCTTTCATTATGGCAAAGGATGTGACATGTTCATCAAATGTTAGAGGCCACTGGGTAATTTTGAGGGACATATTGAACTCTCTAAAGGAGATTCATGGTACCTTCCTTTGCTTGCTCTGTTTCTTTCTATTCTCTATGTTGAACTCTTCAAATTTTAGACATTTTTATATCTTCTTTGCTACCCTGTAGACCTGTTACATGGTATTGCCATTGCTAGCAACAGGCCACAGGCATTGGACAGAATTTGCAAGGCCTCAGGACTAAGGCTTGTCAGGCTTGTTTTCTCTTAACTTTTTTTGACCTACCTTAGTCACTTGGTTTAGATGTAACATTAACTTTTCTAACTGACCAGGTGGCTCTGGCTACTTATGGCTAATTTATCTTTGTATGGTACTACCACGACTTTACAAGTCTACAGGGAAAAACAGGCCTAGTGTGACAGCACAGACCTTGAGAAGTGGAAACAGAGGATGCAGCATAAGAAAGCACAGCCCTGTGATGACAGGGGATGGGGCAGAGGCCCTGGAACCGGAGACTTCACGGCTATCAACAACTTACCAGCTGTCAAATAAAGAAACTCAAAACTAGAGCTAGACAAAACTAGTTTTAGGCTAAACACAAGTAAAAGTCATCATATAATTAAAACTGGGTGTTACGTGAAGACCAACAAAGATAACGAAAGCTGTGAAAGCATGTCAGCAGACATGTAAAAATGACCCTGAGTGGATTTTACAGAAATGAGGAAGAAACTATCAATACCAGCATCATATTATCTCCAGTGAAGGATGCCAGAGGTTGGCAACTCACCATAACCCCCCTACCATCATGGAAATGAAACCACCAACTTTAAGATCCAGAAACACAGGGGGGAGTGAGCACACCACCAGGCAAAGGAGTAGAAACTAGGAAATGCACATATAACAGTTCTAACTCTGCTGTTAGTACTGAAACTTTTTCTGCATAAAAGTATTCTTTCTTTTCCTCAATAATTAGATCCAGGCTAATGGTGGTAAGACTGCCAATATTTGAATTACACCATCAATAAAATCCTTGCTTTAAATACAAGGTGTGTTTTCTCTTTGCCCATAAATAAGGTTGTGAGCATTACCTCTTTACAAAGAAATAAGAGTAGTATCTTTCAAGAACATATATTTACAAAAATTATCCTTTGAACTTCGTTCCTTGAAACTATGAGTTCAGATGGTTTGGATCTAGACTTAAGGAATCAAAATTTATGACAGCCATTGCCACACACCTAGAATGTGTTTGACTCACTTGCACTAGAAGAAGATTTGCAAGAAGAGGCTGCATTAACTTAGACCTGCAGTGAATTTGTCCCACAGGATATATTTAAATTAATTCTGCTTGAATTCATTTTAATGAACTATTCATAAAATGTTATGAACAGCTTTCATAATTGCCTAGAATTTCTGCTGAAAAAATGTACGTCAGTAGATTCAAAGCACTACCTGGACTTTCCCGGTCTGTCAATATCTGTCAGTTATTGCCTAGAGGGATACCTAAAAGGAAGAAGAGTTAGATGGAGAATGTAAAAACTTGTCTGCCAGGTGAGGAAGAACTTATATTATTATTCTGTCTTTCTCTTTGTACTTTTACTTTCTCTATTATGTTTATCTGCCTGTGTTTTTGCAATAATTGCTATGGCAATAAAAAACAGGTGATGTACATGAGGACTCTTTCTAATGAAACGGTGAAGAGATCATATTTTTGTGCTATTCATTTCTGTTTCCTACTGAAAGAAACAAGGTATTAATGTCAAAATAAATGCCATTCCATAGACTAAAAGTCCAAACACATTCCTACATTTCAGCAGCTCAGAATACAGCCTGTTAGCACAATATAGTAAGATAAAAGTAATCAGAATAATTATAAAAATCTTCATGGTGTTCCCTGAGGCACTGGTACCCATTAAGATTTATTTTACTAGAGTTCCACTCACCTCACTGACCTACCTACTGTATAGCAATGACAGACAAATGAGACCCTGATCAAGACTTCACTGAAATAATTATTTTAGGAAAATGTTTAAATCTTTTCGGGGTAAAGTATAGTCTGTTGAAAACTGTATGTGTTTATATCTGCAATAAGATATAAATCATAAATACTCATCTTCCTCTTAAACTCTATAGATTGATAAATAGAGTTCCATTATGGATACTTTGAGAAAGAAAGCAATCACTCCTTTCTGCTCTACAAACTAATTTACTGATTTGTGTTCTTTGGTACTTCCTAGATAGTAAGGTACAACAAAAGGTAGCATTATACTGCTTACCAGCCTAGCTGATGGTCTAACAGCTAGAGCTTCCTTCCATCTGAAAATAAAATTTCCAACAAATCTTTCTATACTTTTTTAAGGACCAAACTTTTGCACCTGAATTCACATTCACATTCAAATGTGTGAAGATAATCATATTTTTTACCCGTAGACTAAGAGATCCTTAAAGGCTACCCTGTTGTAATGTCAACGTAAAACTGAACACACAGAGCATTAAACATTGTGGTTAGATAGGCTTAGCCCCATTTGTCATCAGATTAAGAAAACAAATCCAAAACTACTCTTAACCCAAAGAAGTAGAAATTGTGTTATCTTTCTTGATTTTGATGTTAAGAAAAAAGTCTGATTGCAGTTATTCTCATACCTAATATCAGTCATCTATCTCTGGTTCATACAGCCATGAAAGGCATTGTGGAATTACATTTGAAGGGGATGTTAATAACAAGCTTAAAAACAACGGTTACACGGGTCTTTCAGTGCTACCTAAAATTTTTAAGAGGTTTTTTTTTTTCATCTAGTTCCTGAGCAAATTATTAACAACTTTATAATGACATACAACTGAATAATCTTTGTAGAAAAAATATGCATATTATTGGCTAAAAAAAACGTTTTCACGTAAATCCATGTTTCCAAAATGTGTTTCCAATAGTATGTTCCCTCATGGGACATGAACAGTAGTACTGAATATTCCAAAGGGGAATTCTCCACAGCTTTATCTTTTACTATAAAAATGAAAGCAAACCCAAAGGATGCTGTGCTTGCAAAGGGAGCCTTTGAAATTCAAGTGATAAAGTGTTACCTAGAGAGACATTTGCCTGAGAAAGTAAAGGGCCAGATGCCATAATTCTGAGCTGTGAAATGTACTGTTTATTTCATATTGAAGCAGAAACTGAGAAAGAGATTTTACGGTTTAGCATTATTAACGATTTCACTCATTCTCAAAGCATGTAAAGAAAAAGTCTCATACTAGGAAGATTATTTCTCACAGTGTTTGTGTTGGAGGGGGGCATGAAAAAGTAGAAGAGGGATGCATGAAAATGTATACATTAAGATGTATAAGCTTGCAACACAGCATGATGGGGTTGCAGTGGGGGCTTTATTGGCTTCCCTAACTGTAAAGCAGAGCTAACGATACTTCCTTTTTGAAAAACTTTAAGATATGCAGATTGATTTCAGTAAGGGTGAAGTATGAGATAATAAGGAATAAAAATTTGACGCGGTCTCCCACTGCATCCTCCTAAACAAATTGGCTGCTTGCAGATTAGATAGGTGGACTCTTCAATGGGTAAAAAACTGGCTGTATGGCCGGACCCACAGAGTTGTGCTCAATGCAGCTTAATCCAGTTGGCGGTCGGTCACTGGCGGTGTTCCCGAGGGCTCAGTTTTGGGGCCAGTGCTGTTTGGGGCCAGCTGGATCATTTAGATAGTCTGGATGTGGGGATTGAGGGCACCCTC
>NW_009593094.1:3440-5921 GCF_000690535.1 Cariama cristata | reverse complement strand
CGGCCCTGAGCAGGGCCGTGCTGGGCCGTGCAGCTCACCCAAGGGACGGGAGCAAGGCCCAGCCCCAGCCGAGGCAGGGAGAAGCCAAACCAGCGCCAGCCCGGCATTGCTTCATGTCTGCTTGCCTCTTCTTCCTCCATGTTGGCTGCCCTAAGGCCTGGGCAGGCTGGGTTATGTCTCCACCAGGCTCTGCCCAGCCCTGGCACCTGCACAGCCAGATGAACTGGGAAGGATAGTCAGGGGTGCAGGAGGGGTAAGGGAAGAGCGCTTTCACAGGCTCTTTAGGCAGGTCAGGAAACACCTGGCTCTTCCAGTAATGGACTGTGCAAGGGTTTAAAAAGAAGACCATTCAGTCTGTCTTACCCAGAGCTGGATCTTTTCATTCAAAGGGAACTGCAAAGGGAGAGCTGCTTCCACAGGCCCCCTGACTCCTGGCAGATGCAGGTAGAGGCGCCACTCGCTCAGAGGTCCCCATGTCTGACTTAGTGGTCTGAAACAGTGGAAACATCTGAGGTTATCCTCAGCATTGTCCTGTTTTGAAATACTAAGTGGTCAGAGGTATTGGGTAGAGTGTCAGCAGTCTTTTGTTCCCCATGGAGATTGCCCTGTCTCTCCTAAACAGGTGAGGTGCTTTGTCATCTAACATTTGGGTATGTTGTCTGGTGTCCAGCCCTCAATGTGTGGCAACTTCTGTTGTTGAGAACAACACTCATGGGCTTGCAGTGCTGGATTTGATCACCAGCTTGACCATATGCTCGAGCAGATGCTAAGCGAAAGAGCCCTGAAGGCTTAAGCAGCGCGCCTTCTCCTCCACACTTGGTGTCCAAAGAGCAGCAGAAGAGTGAAGATAAGGGGGCTACGTCTCAGTCTTCTCTGGTCTCCTCTCCCCACCTGGGCAGCCCTTGCTCCTGAGCTCCTGCAAGTTCCACCCTGGGGTGAGAGAGTGGGCAGGATGTGAAGATCCCTGCTTCTAACCAAAGCACAGCAAATGACACCACGGATTTCAAATCTCAGTCTCTTTATTACAATTCTCACCCTAATAACAAAGCTGAGAAGGTTCCATATCCTGTGGGAGAAAATCACAATGGCTGTCGATTTGGCAGAACAGGTTTTTGCATGACATCTTGGGGCCAGAAGTATCCATGAGCCAGAGCACTTCCTACTGAAGGGAGGACAGAAAGAAGGCACAGAGGGCAAACAACCCTTCCCGAGGGTTAACCAGAGACACCCCGGCATCCTGGCTGTAGCATCCATTTGTACACACTTCCAGCAGCGCAGAGATCAGAGACATTTCCATTTGCAATGAGACATTCACCTTAAGAGTGGTGAAATCCCTGCTTCAAAATTAGCACTTGAGAGATGTTGCTTTAAAATATGAGCTGAGGATAGCGTATGCATGTAGAGACCACAGTGAAACGCAAAGTACTGTCAAGTATTAGGACAATAGAAACAACATGAAAAATGTAACTGTGCATTTTGCGCATGGTCTATTTTATCAAGGGCTAATGTAAATCTATTTGCCATTCCTTTTCTTGACACTTGAGCAAAAATGTTCGGAGAAAAACAGAGAAGGCAAACCCAATTCTTTTCTGAGTTATGGATGTGCAAAGTCATGGAAGAAACTGGAATTGTATCAAAGCCTGTGAACAAGGTTTGACCTGATAACTGTTAAAGAATTATTCGGATCTGGTGGTTGTTCGATGTTGTGTGTTGCTTGCACATTATTTTTTGCACATTAGTTGTCATTTAAATATTTGTTGAAAAAAGCCTGGATCTGCAGCCAAGCATGAACCTGAGCTTTAGAATGAGCCCTGAGCTCCCCACCCCAAATTGCCCAGTTGGGAAAAAAGACATGCTTTCCTATGGGGCACAAAGGGAAAAAGGGAGGTTCAATGTAGTGCCCTGTTCCAGGGTAAGACAGAATCTGAAAATTTTCCTTCCCTTGAGCCTGCAAAAGCTTGCAGGTTTCAGTAGCATAATATTCAGATTTAATAACATGATCATCTTGTCCAACAATGAATAGTAACTGTGCCTCAGCTTTCTCTAGTGGGATCAGGCTTTGGTTGCCAGGGGCTTGAAAGGGGTCAAGAGCGATGTCAGAACAATCAAGAATATTGGAATCAATGACCTTGACCTGTTGTTCATCAATGGGCAAAGGGGGGATGGTTTTATCCTTGTAACAGAGAGGAATAACTATATTGGCCACAGGGCCATTGAGGGAAACAACGGCTGTGATGTTCTTCAGGAAAGCGGCCATGGCGAGACACAGATCAGCTCCTTTGGAGTAACCGAGCAGGCCAACCCCTGGTCCCTTCACCTGGTAGATAGGAGGAAATCCTCATCAGTACTGAGCTGAAAAACACAACAGCTACTTCCAAGGGGAACATTGTCTAATGCTGAAACTTTGCAAAACACTGTGGAGGAGGTGATGTCAATGATGAGTTTTTCTTCTGGACAAGTGCCAAGCATTTCTGCCCCCCC
>NW_009593094.1:0-3419 GCF_000690535.1 Cariama cristata | reverse complement strand
GCCTTTGAGAATATTCCCTGGTGCACTGACATCAGCCAAGAGAGGAGGAACATGATTTCACCAATTTGAGGACAGGTTGTAGGACACTAAGCTGAGAGTTATTAGTCTTAGACACTGGCAGATACTCTTTACTTTTCACTTTTGAGACTGCAGGAGGGTATTTGGTAGCAATTCATGAAGGCTGTCTCCTGCACAGCATTCCCATCTTGTTATGTCTCAGCTGTCTCTTGTGAGATTGCTTTATGATCTCTCTTTACCGCCCTGCCACTGCATATCTGTTTGACCTTTCCTCTTTCCTAGAACTCAGACACCCAAACTCCTGGCAGATGCCAGCTGTGCCAGGTAAGCATCTCAGCAGCTTCCTCCAGAGATAACTCAGGCAAAGTGACAGGCACTTTGGAGAAGAAGCACTCTCAGGGGAACCCAGGAGGACATGGAGTGCGCTCCTACCTGTGGGTGCTGCACCATATAGTTGACTGCCTCTTCAAAATATTCCAGGTGGAGTTCAGTTGGCTCCTGGGGCAGGTCCTCATATTTGAAATAAGCCAGGGCCAGTGTGGCAAAGCCATGATTGGCCAACAGGCTGGCTCTGCGCTCAAAAAGACCTCCTGTGTATCCCTGTATGGTGATGATTCCAGGAAAGGTGCCTTCTCCTGTAGAACACAAGACAAAGAGCAGAATTGGCCTGAAATGACTCCTTTCAATGTTTCTCTAGTTTAGAATGCATCAAACCAGGTCCACAACAGGAACTGTAGAGGAGGGTCTTTTGGGGAAAGGACATGATCAGTCACTCAGCTGTGCAGTGTCAGCAGCTGAAAAAAACCCTGCAGTGTGTTGCAGAGGAAAAAAAGGGTCAGGAGCAGAACCTCTTGGGTAAGGTGCAAACCCTTATTTGTTTTAGGAATTAGCAGTATTTCTGCATTGTGCTTAGGGCCAACAGGCAGAGACTGGTGAAGGTGTCTTGTCCCAGCTTGCCTTCTCCCTGTAAGCAGCCCTGTAATAATGATCACTTCACCTGGCACTGTAAAAATCCTCAAGGTATCATGATTTGATAGATGTAATGCTATTAAACTAGAAACTGTAAGCATTTGTGTTTGTATTGTGGCTTTGGAACATTTGGGATCCCTTGAAAAGTGATAAGTGGGATCCACCCAACCAGCACTTTGTCTCTTTGGGGGTCATGTCTCCGACTGTGATCGGTATCAAATTCTGCGTAGGGTGCCATGAGTATCTCACTGGGTGATTGGAAGATCGTTGTTTGGATCTTCCCTTCTTGGCCCAGGATCTTCTTTTCCTCATCCTGTGAAAATCCTGCTCCTGTGCACCCAATGCTAGGGAAGAGGGTGCTCTGCATGTTGCCTTTCTATGGCCTGATGGGTTTGGGGATCGCAGGGCCCAGGGAAGCTCCACAGGCCCCAGGCCAGAGAACGTGTCCCTGGCCATGTTGGGAGGGGGTCAGACCCAGCTCACCCCTACTCTTGGCTTCAGGAGAGCCACAGGCCGGAGTGTGCTCATGCCCCCCACTCTTCAGGGATGCCCTCCTGCCACGGTCTCACACCCTGCACCACGGTAGCCTGTGCATCATCAAAAAGGGCTGCGGGAGGAAGGTGAGAACGTGCTGCTGCGGGTCATGGAGGAGAGGAGAGCGCACAGCATCTGCTCACTCTCTGCCTTGAACGGAGGAGAACCTTACTGTCCAAAGCAGTACTGTGCTCTTCCTTCTGCTGCTGTTTGCGTGCAGGCAACAGCCCATTTACTGTCTCTCCGTAGACTGCGAGCGCTCAGAGCAGTGGCTGTGCGCCCCAGAGGCCAGGAGTGCAGCTGCCTGTGGCCCACGGCTCAGCTGAGGGTAGCAGGGCTCTGTGGGCTTGCACTGCACAAGCACAGAAAAGGTGGTAACACTGAGTAAGGCTGTGGTGGGGGTGCTCAAGGGAGGTGGGATAGTCCTATAGCAAAAGCCCTTTGAGCTCTCCACCTTTATGTGGCCTTAGGTCGTTTGCTGAGGAGTATCCAACTCCTGAATCTGAATGTGGAAATGTAGGGCGTAGAGTGCACTCCCAGGAACGGAAAATCGTAATAGGAGTGTCTCAATGCAGGACAATTTGCATGTGGTGAAATCATGGTGGCAAAACGCATCTTCAAATCGAACTGCGTAACAGAAATACTTACTACAGACTAAGCTTACAGTCTTGCTAAGCTGAAGATTGGCTGTGCTGGCAGCAGGATGAGAATAAACTCATTCTATCCTGTGCCTGGGAAACAATTCAAAATGCCAGAGAGTGTGGCAAGGGCCTATCATTTTAAAACACACACAAAAGGAGTGGGTCAGAGGACACTGGGGAAATGCACCAGCATTTGGCTTACTGGCCCTGGCCTCGCTGCGGGTGGGATGCTGAGCCTGTGAGATCAGCCCTCCTGCACCCTGGACTCTGGCAGGGAAGTCTCTGTGTAGCTGCCCAGAAGATACTGCAGCCTGGTGGTGTCTTGGGCAACTCTTACACCTCAGAAAGGTGCTCTGCACCTTTTCCAGAGCAATTAGATGATTGCCTTTTCCTGCTGGAAAGTTTTCGTCCCTGTAAATGTTCTTGAGCCTTCCCTATTCCCCCTTTCACGAACCAGTGATGTTCACAGGACCCCCAATGTGGCGGACCATGGTCACCACATAGTTAGTTGCTACAGTGCTGGGGGGAGAGGGAGCATCCCCCAAACCCTCCCAGTGAGGAGGACTGCCAAGGACTGGCACAGAGCCCCTCTCCACCACTCTCTTCTGCAGCTTCTCATCTCCAGCAGCCCTCCAGCATGCTCACTTCCATTTGCAGCGCATTTCTCCACGTTTGTAACCTCAAGCTCTGGGCAAGAAGGGTTATTCCTCTGCCTGCTTCTGCAGCCGTGTCCTGGCACCTGCACAGCCAGGTGAATTGGGAACGATGGTCAGGCTAGTCAGTGGTGCAGGAGGGAGGGAGGGAGAGAGGGAGGGAGGGAAGGACAGGCGCTTTCATGTACTCCTCTTTAGAGAGGTCATGGAACAGACTGCCCTGACAAACATTAGTTTAGGGAAAACAGGATGGCCACAGCCAGTACTCACCGGGGGGCAGGAAAAGCGTTGCCCGGATCCTCCCCTCTCCCATTCCGCAGGAACACCCGCTCGTGCTGTGTCTGGGCCAGGAGCTGCCCGGGAGGGTCCCCGTGGCCCTCAAACACCTCCAGCTGCAGGAGGACGGGGCGCTGCACATCCTTCTTCACCATATACCAGAAGGGCTTCTTGGGCTGCAAAGCCCAGAGCAGCCCCATGGGCTCCAGGCCGGAGAAGCTGCCTCCCGGCAGCGCAGGGCAGTGAGCGAGGTCCAGCTCCCCATCATCCCCCGCCTGGTAGCGGGCGCAGGCCTGGAAGAGCTCACCCGTTTCGTCCCGCAAGGACG
>NW_009593093.1:0-465 GCF_000690535.1 Cariama cristata | reverse complement strand
TCACTGCCTCCACTTGGACGTTGAGCTGCTGACCGCGACTCTTTGAGTGTGACTGTCCAGCCAATCCCTTATCTAAGAAGTGGTCCATCTGCCAAATCCATGTTTCTCCAATTTGGAGACAATGATATTGTGTGGGATAGGACATGGTCAAATGGTTTGCAGAGGTCCAGGTAGATGACGTCAAGTGCTCTTCCCTTATCCACCAATGCTGTAACCTCGTCATAGAAGGCCACCAAATTTGTTAGGCACGATTTGCCCTTGGTGAAGTCATGTTGGCTGTCACCAATCGCCTCCTTATTTCCCATGTGCCTTAGCATAGTTTCCGGGAGGATCTACTCCATGATCCTGCCGGGCACAGAGGTGAGACTGACTGGCCTGTGGCCCCCGGGACTTCCTTTTTCCCCTTTTAAAAATGGGGCTTGTTTTTCCCCTTTTCCACTCAGCGGGAACTTCACCAGACTGCCA
>NW_009593092.1:4214-6890 GCF_000690535.1 Cariama cristata | reverse complement strand
TATTAAAATTACATTAAAATTATTTAATAGCTTCAAAAATTACAGTCTCTACTTCCAAACTGCCTTGAAGGCTTGAAGCATTCTCTGTAGTTTGCTTTATCCCTGAAAGGCTGCTAGAAAAGTAAAAAATTATTCAAATTTCAGAAGCTGAAACATGCCTTGCTGACGAGAGAGGCTGACTTTACAGCTATTCAGACAGCATTCTTTTCCACAGCAGTCAGGGTACTCATGGTTCAGAAAGGGCTATCATGTCTTGTGTGTGTACTTGTGGGCTGATCTGATTAAAATAGAAGTGGAAAAAGAAAAGGTCTTTGAGGCTTCATTTCAGCAAAGTATTTCAGCACAACAAAAGTAAAGTAAGGCTGAAACTTGTGCTGAAATACTTTCCTGAATCAAAGCCTAAATCAGTATTTTGCCTGTCCCCCTCATGCATTGTTTTTAATTGGTGAAGCCAGGCATGAACTGTTTTTTCCTGCTGCTCTGTAATCATTAGAAATAATTTTTCTATCAGTGTCCAGATAAATTACTGTATTAGAATTAATTTAGGTCAAACAGCAATAAGCTGAGCACAAATTCTGGTGTTTGTTTTGATCATAATCTTCTGTCTCTTGCATACAGGTAAATATAACCATTGTGGAGGAAATTTGTCTGAATTTTCAGTTTGAAACTTATTCCTGACAGAAAACAGTGGTTTTGTGTCTGTCTGCTCATCAGCAGGCTGTGTATGGTGGGGCAAGGGGGAAGTGGCTTAAGTGTACGAGCACTGGTTATATTTGATTTTCATCTGTACCATGAGTGGGCTTTGAGCCTCTGTCACACACCTCCAGCTGTGCTGGTGTCTGACCTTCCCTCCTGCAGCTGCAGCCCCTTTCAGCATTTCTGGTACCGGATGAGGACGGGTAATTGACATCACAGTCCATCCATTTGCCTATAGCAACAGGGAGGAACAAGTTTCACAGGGACCTAGTAATTTGGACACATGTGTGTGACAGAGCTTTATCCATGTTCATCTTAAATTGTTTTCCCTGGTCCTTGTGTCGTTCAGCCCCGCCAGTCACTGTCTTGTCCCTTAGTTTTGCATCCCACCCTCTCTCAGTTCATGTTTCCTTTTAATCCGCTCGCTAGGCTTATTTTGTCTTCCTCCCCTCACAGGTCTTATTTTCACCCCTTTGCGTTTAATTCAGCCCCCTTCCCTTCCCTAGGGTTCCCTTCAGGATGAAGGTGATCTTCCTCCCCCAGATGAACCTCCCATTTCTCTGTGTAGCTCAGGGCTACAACAGAAAAGAAGGTGTTGCTTAGTACAAACAATTTCTTCTGAAGAAATTAGCAGCTAAATAAGTCTCTTTAGTATGCACAAAATATTATTTTAAGATGGCGCCTAACATAACCAAATCAGGGTGATGTCACTAGTAGAAGTCCTTGACACACAAGGCAGTCCCTCCTGCCAGCCTTCAAGTCCTTGCCACCAAAACATGCCACTCTTTCATGAAAAAGGGCAGCAAAGATGTTTTATATAACAAAATAACATATATTTTTTTTATCTGGCTTTGGAAGCAAACTGATCTGATGCCAAGCAAAGGGGTTAGATCGGCTGACCTCCTGATGTCTCTTCCTACCTGAATTTCTTTATGAGTCTATATAATTTTGCCTGAAAATGGAAAACAAAATAGTTATCCAGAGGCAGACACACAAGCTTAAAAACTTCAGTGAAAACAAGTTAAATTTTGAATCCTGATCAGGTGAAAACAGTGCCTTACAAATGCAAGCAATCACACAAATAGGCAGGTCTCCCAGACCCATCAGTAATTGCAGGCCTTATGCATGAACACACAGAGGTATCCTTTAATCCCTAATCAGCAGTGATGTTACCCGTGACAGCTTTGCTTCTCAAAAAAAAAAATCTCCATTTCAGCTTCGCTTCAGTATTAGTTTACAAGCACAAAGGTATTTATTGCTTCATGTTGTTCCTGGTGAGAAGGTTATCCCATAGACTTCCTGCAGTCGTCTTCTGCCACGGCCCCATCCACAGCCCTCTCCGCATCGGATGCTGCGCCTCTGAATGTGCCTGTTGTTCCTGAGTGTGTGTGCTTGCACATTCCTGAACTTGTGGCCACAGCCGTGCAGTCAGATGGCTCCGTTGCTGTGCTCTGTTTTCCTCTAGTAGCAATGACTCACATGATTTTATTTTGAAATGTTCACGGGATAGGTCTTCTTGCTAAAAAGCTGCAGAAATGTGTCATTTCTTTGGTCTGAGCCAAAAGAGAGGAATTGAAGATTTTTTCCCTTTTAAATGTCTTAGAGTGGTAGCAGAGAAACAATCGGCAATAATTTTGCATAGGAAGAAATGCTGTCATATCTGACACTTCTACACTGGCTAGAAAACTGGAGATGTCCTGTGCCACTGTATCAAAGACTTTCTTGAATTCTCATTTTATTCCTCCCTGCCCTATTTGGTGGTATCTGGGTTAATGAAACACGCATCCTCCCAGCACAGCAGCCCCAGGAGTGAAGCAGAAGCCATTGATCTGAGGGCTGTGGGAGCACACAGCCTCAGAAGAGCGCCTGGGGATCAAAGCCGGTTATTGGAGCTGAGCACCCACAGTGTGAAGCAGGGAGAAAGCGGTAACATCTCCCCGTTGTCAGCCAGCATTTCTGACAGGCCAGGGATGCTCAAGG
>NW_009593092.1:0-4183 GCF_000690535.1 Cariama cristata | reverse complement strand
AGCTGATTACAGCGAGACAGCTGGGGTATGGAGACTGTCACTTACGATACTGATAAGTTTTCATTTCAGTCTTGTCCCTGGTGTTAATCTTATCCACCTGAATAATAGTGCTGCTATTATTTATTCTTATGCACCTAGAGAAACCTTTATTTTTTCAGAGCTTAGGTGTGTATTGTATCTGGCACAGCACAGTTCTCCTCCGAATTACTGCCTGTACAGTAACAGCAATGCTATATGCACTCCATTTCCCACCCAAACTGTAGCAGTCTGCTACAATTTTTACTTCCATTCTCTCTTTACTTGTTGCTTTTCAAGCTTTCTGCTTTGTCCTTCCCCTGTGTCTCTGCAGTCCATGTGTGTTGGAAGGGAGATAGGCTCAGTCCTTAGCCCTGTAGCCTTTTCCCAGAGTCTTTTACAGAGCACCCTGCAAACCTCTCAGCCCATTGTATCTTGCAGAGTTGTCACAGACTTCTCTCTCTCTTTGTCAGAGACTGGAGTTAATCCAGGACCTGGGGAGGCACTGAAGGGTGTGGGAGGGAAGTGTCAGGTATCTGTTTTTCCTACACAGTTGATCAATGGCACAAAGGTAGGAGCTATCACAGAAAAGCATGGCTGTGGCCTGTGATGAGGCATGTGGGTGTGTAATACCCACCTGAGTCAATGTATTACACCTGGGAAGGACGGAGTCTCCAGGCTCCAACCTCAAGTGGGAGGAAGCTCTCCTGAGCAGAGGAGAGGATGTGGGTCAGGGAGGTAACTTGGTCACAGAGCAGTTGTGGGCTGGAGCATGTATGCGTTAATGCAGCGGATGAAAGAGTTCAGGAAATGTGGACAAAGTAACGTAATTAAATCAGCAGGGAGAAATGAGATACATGAAAAGGTTGTGGAAAAGTAAACACAGGCAGTGGAAACACTTCTTTGTGAATTTACATTTTTGGCTACATTTCTCCATCTGAGGAAGCAGAGGGACCAGATTCTGACAATCAGTCCCAGTCCTGTGCCTGTTCCAGAGCATCAGCATAGCACAGAGCTGGCACCGGCCCTGGGGTGACAGAGCCGCTGTGTGGCTTGGCCCCGCACGTGAGGGGTGATCCTCCCTCCTCTCCTGACTAAGTAAGCTTGTCTGTCCCTTGGGAGAGGAGGAGGAAGGGGAAGGGATATCCTCACCTTCCCCTCCTTCAATGCAAATGCCAAAATGACTGTGGAGGTGCATGAGAGTATCAAGGTAGGATCAGGGAGCCCTGTCAGCAAGTGCTTGTCTGTGCTAGAGGCTTAGTCCTGGACTTACGAGGTGCTTGGTGTGTGAGGCTCCCTTGGGTCTGTGGGAAATTGTAGGTGGTAGAGGGGGAAGCGAGAAGAAATACAACTTTTAGCTGTTGTTATAGAGAAAAGAGAGTTATAAAGTGTATCTCTGGAATATTTCCAATGTCAGTAGCACGTGTAACTGAATATGACTTTAACATTTCATGAGAGTTGGTGACTTGCAGCGCACAACGAGCCATGGTCCTCTGAAACAGACATATCCAGCACTAGCATCCGCATCAGGAACGCTCCCCGCAGCCAGGGCAGTGTCCATTCACTCTTCAAGAGCAGACAACATGTGTTTCTCAGAATATGGTAATTGTGCTGTGATTAGATATTAATATAGCCTAGACTTGGGGTTATTTGTTGGTTGACCAACCCAGAAATTGATAACAGACATCCTCCTATCTAAAGGACAGTAAATGTTCTTGTTAAGTCACATTAATTTGCTGTTGACTTGGGCCTAAACCATGTTCACAAGCTGTCTCCACAGTTCTGCTGAGTCACAGTAAGATCCGAAATTCCTATGCCTCGGCTCTCAGTCTGAGCCTTGTGTCTCTGCAGCCAAGTGCACAACAAGGAAAAGTTTCTATCATAAGAGAATGATTTTGAAAACAAAACAGCCCAAAGTAAGATAAATCAACTTTGAGTGGGGAAAAAAGTATTGTCATCTTTTTTCTGTAACATAAAAGATTTCTTCTTCAAGAGAAATTTGTGATTAAGGATGTCTCAGCAAGACTATATAATCTCATACTAATACTTTCATGGGGAGAAGATCAAACACTGAAAGGCTTTTTAATCTCATGAATAAAAGGCATCAGGAGAACCAAAACTTGGGCAAATTCCAAATAATTTTTAACAAGATGATAACGATGGGAAAAAAAATGGAAGGAGAAGTGGTCGATTGCCTATGTTTTGAAATCAATTGAAACTGGGTGTTTTTCTAGAAATTGTTCACTAATTTTGCTTTAGCAAAATTATTGCTGTGAGTACAGGCTAATGGGATGAGTTCAGTGGCGTAGGCTGTGTAGTATGGCTAGATAATTGCCTTACATATCTGTATGTACGAAAATTCCCTTATCCCACAGAACTTGCAAACACAGTCACCTTTTCAGAGTCAGTTACTGTTAGTAGACTTGTTATGCATGTACAGTTACATGTGCGTGCGGGACAGCCTGTAGCTGACAGAGCAGAGAGATGTGCTGGATTTGAGCAGAAGGCTGCCTCTTCCCCTCAGCAGCTCTGTAGAGACAGAGCATCACAGCCCAGCGGAGTCTTCCACATCTCTGGGTCGCGATGACAGCTTGGTGTTAGTGTTGCCGGCACGGGGCAGCAGCACTACCTGTGTGTGGGAGGGAAGGAGGGAGGCACACCCCAGTGCGGTGCTGGGACCCCAGGCACAGCTGGCCCCATGCCTTACGGGTGTGGCCAGAGCCCTGGGATCATCATAGCGTCTCTCCCACTTGTGCACGACTCCAGCAGCACTTCCCCTCTGAAGTATGTGATCGTTTATGCTCCTCGTTAGTGTGTGACTCATGCAATGGTTTGGTTTCTTGTGCCCATGTATAAAATTACCTGCATATGGGTAATATAAGAAGTGTTTTCCAGTAGAACAACAGCTAGAGCATTATGCAGTGTTCTTGTAAAATTGCACAGACCAAATGAAAAAGCCCACTCTCAAAACCAGCTCTCTGGATAACCAAAACCACCCTAGACTACTAAAAGTTAAAATATTTTTAAAATCTAATTTCTTGGACTATTCTGTTGCTTTACTTTGTGTGCTTCACACACCTTAAAGAAAATAAATCATCTGACCTTAATTCTTATTTCTCTTAAATGAGAACAGTGGGACAATGTATGGGTTGCACATCTTGAAAGGAAAAACTGGAATGGACTTGGTTTCCCAGGGTAAGGCTTTCTTTTTCAATTTACCAAACATGCTTCTCATGAATAATACCCTTTTAAAAGGATCTGAACCATATTTTAGAGATTTAAACTGGGGGTTCCCTTACAACCATCATCTCTGGATTTTACTTTACAGAATGTAAAAACCTCACACTGAAGTGAAAGTTGTGTATCCTTTCTAAATATGAATCTTTCCTGCTAGGGGAGAGACACAGACCCTTTGTACAAGCAGGAGTTTGGTAACAGCGTGTGGGGCTCCTGCTGCCCACTGCACGAGCAGTGTCTGGGAGGGAGGGCAGCAAGCGATTCTGGGGACCGAAAGCTTGGAGCAAGTGTTTCATGGGGGTCAGCCCTAGACAGCTCACGGGGAAAGATTTTCTGAGGCTGAATTTTGAAAAACTGTGTGCAGAGCCTTAAAATGCACAGGCCGAGGTGCTGACAAGGGCAACAGTGTGACCCGCAGGACGCTGGCAGAGTAGAGCAGGGTGCTGTCGCAGGGTACCCCCCCCATGGCCGCTTGCTGCCTTCAGCCGCTGCCTTGCCCCAGCCAGCTCCCAGGAAAGCTCTGGAAGAGAAATGAGTGTCCTGGGCCGGAGCCCGAAGCCTCCCTTAGCGTGGGAATAGCACGCACGAGAGGATGCAGGGGCTGATTGACGTCACAGCACTGCGTATAAAACAAGTTACAAAAGGGCATTCTATAGAAAGGAAAAAAATACTAATGGAGTATCAGAAGAATGTTTGTCTTCCTGCTTTTAGCTCAACGTGGCTCTTTTTTTAGTCACTCAGCTGAGAAGTCTGAAGTTTCTAGTAGTTGAAAATGCCACAGAGTCATTAAAGTGAGCTTGAGAAAGTGCCAGGAGTCTGTACCATGCTCCACAGCTCTTCTGAAACACACCACTATGCTTGCTATGGTAGTCACTCAAGACCAAAATACGAGGTAACAGCAGCACCATTGCTTGCTACAAAAAAAAAAATA
>NW_009593091.1:102815-125582 GCF_000690535.1 Cariama cristata | reverse complement strand
GGCTTGCTATAAAAGGAAGGAGCTATTCAGGCGAAAGGGCAGCCGCGGCAGACGTAGGAAAAAAGGCTGAAAACTTAAAAGATGTTTTTAATAATTAGGAATAACGTTCTTTAGCAGCCTGCTGGGAAAGAAACACATCATTTCACAATGAAGGCTGTTAAGGTTCTTAGGCTTTTCTGTGATGTGGCAGTCTCCAGCAGCAGAGAGCTAAAACCTAAATGTAGAAGGCCCTGTCTGATCCTAAATTGCTAAATCAATTACAGCAGTGAAAAAGTGGAACTGTTTTCTAAAATGAGGCGTATTTATGCAGTGTATATAGAAAATGCCTCTCATTTCTTTGCTTTTTATACTCGGTGACTCAATTACCCTAATATTATAGAGTACTACTTTTTCAATTGAAACAGCAGTATTCACCTTCCCTAATATTTTCCACAAAGCCCAACAAAAACGTTTTGGTCAAACAAAGTACTTTAGAAATCACTCTATCATGTAGTTTCATAAGGCTTCAACAAGATTTAAAACTGCTTTAAAGCTTTTTGATGCCAGAAATGGCCAGGCATTTAACATGAAAAATCTAATGCAATTTTCAACAGGAAACCAAGAATGTTATTTTAGCTTGACCAAGCAAGAATCTATGGACATCTATAAGCCCCAAGTGCTCTAAAGTTACAGTGGCTGCTTAGAAAGCGAGATGTATAGAGAAAATTACAGCTCTCTAGCAGCATTAGCATACATATAAAGACAACATCTTTATTTTAATACAGTGCTTTAAGGAGGAAAAAATAGTAAGGAAGTGATAAAAATGGGAAGTAAGACTTCATAAGGAAATGGCAATTTATCTTGAAAAAGGAAGAAAAATGGCAACATGCATGGTAGCAAGCAAAGGGGAACAGGAAAGAAATTCTGCAATTTTAGTCACTAGAATTGTGTACAAGATATATTTTGTCTAGTGTATTTTATTGCATAGCGTTATATAATTTTGTTAACAGTCGAAATACAGGACCTGCACTCTATTTGTAGAGAAACTGTGGCAATGCAGTTCAGTTGCTAAGCGCTCCTCAAGAAAAACTGGTTTACTGAAATGCTCAATGGCCCTTTTAAAGTAGAGATGAAATGCTGGAGGTACACAAACACACATGCACATACAAAGGGTGTTTATCTTAATATGCACCTGGGAAATTAAGTTCCCCCAGACAGAAATAAAACCAAGCTTACTGCCTCACTTAAAAAATGAGATATAATTCAGTGATGAGGGAGCAGAGCCTGGAGGAGAAGGGAGCACTACTGACGAGCTGGGCAGTTCTGGTTACATCAGCAGGCGCAGTTGCCTCACTCCAGCTGAGTGGAGTACCCTGGACAATCGTCTCCAGAGGAAAAGTGGTTGTACATAGACCACAGTCTGAAAAAAAGTAAAAATCTGATCTGCAAAACTTTCACTGGGAAGAATACCCTGCAAGGACTCCTGCTGACTGTCATGGCTCAGTCTCGAGTTCGCAGTAACAGGAAACATAAACAATACTTTTATTCCCTCTGGTGCATTTTGTTCCCCACCAAAGAGTTGTATTTCTTTCATTACAAAGAATGTTCATTAATATTGTGTAGCAAGCAAAACCATTGAAGATTCGAGACACATTAAGTACCACAAGCCAAAAATACTTTATTATACAGTACACTATGTTAATTTTTAAAATACCACATGCTAGAGAACTTCCAAGTATTCGGACCTTTCACATTCAGGAACACTGAGACTTAGCACATTCCAAAGCCTCTATATTTAACGTAGTGCAGTTACAAGAAACTTAATTGACACAGTTTAACCATTTTATTAATCTTTGGGTTTATGGGTATAAAGAGAATGACTTAGAAGATTTTTTGGCCCAGCCATGAAAATCAAACACATTCTTCCAATGAATTATTACACCTTGGTCCTCTGACCACTAAGCACTAGCTAAAACAGGAAATTATTATTCGAATTAATAAGTTTAAATGCATTTTATCTAGATTGGCAATAAAAATGGACTTCTTTAAAGAACAGTTGAAAAAATCTGGCTTCAGTCTTTCATTGTTCTTTTTGGCAGTACTTGTCATGGCAGAAGGGTAAAAGGAATGCATTTTCTTTGCTCTTACACAAATTTCAGGCTTTATCATGCTCTCTTCGACCACTTTCTCCTCCTCTGTCTAGATCTGGGCTCTGTCCATGTTTGGGTCTTGGTAGGGGAGGATTTTTTTGGTTAGTGGAGTGAGGAGAAGAGAAGAAAGCATGGAGGAGGACATTGTTACCCGTGTGAAAATTGAATCTCCTTGCCATTCAGCGTTTCTAATAAAGAGACATATAAGGACATTCCAAAGTGGCAATATTTTGCCACACAGATTATATTAAATGTATTTTTCCTGTGGGTCTCAGTGCACATTAATCTACATAGAAGCTTTTTATGGTAGGTAGTGAGCATTGAACTTGACAGGAAACACACAAAATTTGAGATGTAGGAGTATTTTGGCAGAGAACTACAGTGGAAGTTGCACAGTGATGAAGTAACAATTTTACTCAGGCGTACAGTGAAGGCAAGAGAATTTCCATGGGCTAGATACTCTTTATAAAGTTTCTGACTTCTGAGCCACTTCTTAAACTATTAGGCATTGCCTGCCCACACAGCAATTCCAACTTGGCCTCATTTATACAGCAGAACTCCTTGCTAAGGGCATTTCAGCTATCCACCAGAGGAAAATGTAGTCTGTTATTTCTCAGTGTTTTCGACGGTAAAGATTAAGAGGAAAGCATGAAATATAGATCTGGCAAGTTCAGTTATTAATTTAATGCAGAGAACAACTGAGAGAAAATAAAGCCCAGAGTTACAAGTAATTGCCTGATTTTAAACTAGTGTGCTTCCTCTGCATTCTTCTTAGCACAGAGTTAGAATGACAGCTTACATTTCCAAAAGGAGAGCTACAGAGATGCCAGGAACTCATTCCTGGGGAGCTTCCACACAAATATCTGCTTGCAGTAGGGACAAATGATTTCCTAACTTCTGCTGAATTAAACAAAAGCATTTTTATAAATTGTTAAGCAATTGGTATGTACAATTATTTCCAAATATTCCCAGAAGTACTGGGTTCAATTTTTCCTGCTTTTTGCTCCTACAACAAATCAAGCCTAATTCCTACCAAAAAAATAAGCTTTCAGACAAAATACTAAATCCAAAGCAAGCAAACAAACAAAACAAGAGTCAGAGAATTTTAATCCTGCAACACTGAATTACTGAAAAAAACACAAACCAAACTTGGGCCCACAGGCCTGTGCTAGGAAGGGGAGATAGTCCACAGTACACTTAAGAATCTGTCCAATTTCTCAAATGGATCCAACCACTTTTGTTTCTGAAGATGGTTAAAATAGTTCTCATTTCTTTTCACTGACCTGAAGAAGGTTCTCCATATGATTTTTTTCAATAAAGTTCAATCTAATTAACTTAAAGCAAAAGAGACACAGTGTCCCAGAGTAACAGAATTTGTTAACGATTTTTTTCAGTAATTCATCCATTGTGCTTTGTGGAGTCCATCGGCTTTCAAGGGTAGCTATTCATTTCAGGAGCCACTGTGAATATACTACCCATAAAGCAGTACGTCAAGCAAGGAAATATCACAGAGAGCCCCCTAGCCCACTGATAAAACATCAAAGAGATATGCTAATCAGTGCTGGCAAACCTCCTAGTTTCTTTCACATATTTGTGAATTTTGTGCAAACCTTAAAGTCAGTTTCCCTTCACCTGTGGTGGTTACTCCTATATAATGATTTGTTTTCCTTTTGGTATACCAGAACCTGTGAAAGAACTGGAGCGTGAACTTCTTTTGCTCTGCAGATCATTAGAGCTGTCAACATTTCAGCAACTTTTTTTACAAAAGAAAATTGCGGAGATGGTTAGTCATCGGGGATGAGGTTTTTCCACTAATTTCCTAGATGTGGCCTCACTAGTGCAAGATACTTAAGCACATGAACAGTTCTACTTATTAGAATAACACTGTTGCATAGCTCTGGGCTAAAAGCGTATTAGCTTACAATAGCTCAGTAAGTCTTGTGGTTATTTATTACCATGTTGAAACAAACCTCCTCCTCCCTAAAGAGACTAAAGAAATGAGGAGGGGCTGTTGCACAGCACTCATTAAACAAAATGAGGATTGAGCCTTTGGACCTTCTTTTTAATCCTGTGATATTATTATTAGATAGCTTTCCAATAATGAAACCAAGGTGTTCTTAAGAGCACATCCAAGATTCCCTGCCAACCTCAATTTAGATTTAAGCATAAGCATTTTGGCTTGAAATGCTACTCACAAGCACAAGCTTGAATTTCAAACATATGAGCAGATAGGTAGCAACAGGAGGATGTTATGAGCTCCAGGCCAGGTTATCAGAAACAGAGGGCCTATAGGTCAAAGTGAAGACACGGAGACTTTTCAAAAAAAGCCACAGTACCATCAGCATAACTATGTTTCGTAAGTGTATTAAGCAACTTTGATACATAGCACATTTTGTAAAGCCCTGAAGTAAATACTGTAATTTCTCAAATTTTGTTTATAGGCAAAAAAGTAGGCTCCCAACTTAATCTCTTTAAAGAGAAAGGTGTAAGCATAGAACAGACAAGGGCAAATCATGACGGAATAACTGAGAAGTTAGCTAGTCCCTTCATCCACGCTACAGGTGTAACAGCCTCTTTGATGTGCTCTAACTATCTTTGACCTGCAAGTTTCCCATCATGCACTAACCCATTAACACTCATGTTAACTTCTACTGTTGCTTGGCTTCTTCTCAACGTAAAGTATAAGCTGCAGTTTCTTCGGTCAAAAACTGTTCTATGTCTGGATGATGGGGCAGAGTGTACCCTCAACCAGTTTGCTGATGACCCACAGCTGGAAGGAGCAACTGCCACACCTGGGGTGGTGCTGCCATCCAGAGGGACCTGGACAGACTGGAGAAGTGGACTGGCAGGAACATCATGAGGTTCAACAAGGAGAAGTGCAAAGTGTTGTACCTGGGGAGGAACAACCCCAGGCACAAATATATGCTGGAGGATGCCCACCTGGAAAGCAGCTTTGGAGAAAAGGCCCTAGGGGTCCTCCTGAACACCAAGTTGAACATGAGGCAGCAATGTGCCCTTGCCACAAAGTATCCTGGGCTGCATTAGGCAAAGTACTGCCAGCAGGTCAAGGGAGGTGATCCTTCTCCTTTACTCATCTCTTGTGAGGCCACACCTGGCGTACTGTGTCCAATTGTAGGCTACCCAGTACAAAAGATACATGAACATACTGCAGAGAGTCCAGAGAGTGGCCATGAACATAATGAAGGGACTGTAGCGTCTCACATATGAGAGAGCTGGGACTGTTTAGCCTGGAGAAGAGAGGGCTTGGGTGGGGGTCTCATCAATGTATATAAACACCTGAAGGGAGGCTACAAAGTGGAGAAATCCAGGCTCTTCTCAGTTGTGCCCAGTGAGAGGACCAGAGGCAATGGGCACAAACTGAGACACAGGAGGATCCCTCTGAACATCAGGTTTTACTGTGGGGGTGACCAAGCATTGGCCCAGGTTGCTCAGAGAGGTTGTGGAGTCTCCATTTCTGGACATATTCAAAAGTCATCTGGATCTGGACATGGTGCTGAGCAAGAAGGTCTAGGTGGACTTGCTTGAGCATGGAGGTTGGACTAGATGCCTTCCAGAGGTCCCTTCCAACCTCAGTCATTCTGTGATTCTGTGATCTACCACAGATGCATTTAAAGGACATTTTACTCTGTTCTTTTCATTTTGATTTTTATTTACTTGATTTACAGCTCTTCATCAAAGCAAGAATAATGCCCATGTAGGACAGGTCAGCTACAGGTTAGCGATCCAAGGACCTAGTTCCATATCCCCTTCATATTCCTTTGTCAGAGAGAATAAAATACTCCCTAAGTGAAATCCTGGCATTTCACATCACTGAAACCAGCTTCCCTATATGCAAATTCCATATAAGCAAGATAATGAGACTTATATTAACAGCATTCTATGCATTGGCTTCCCAGTAACATAGGCAAAATTGATTTTGCATCAGCAAACTTCGGGTACTTGACTGTGGCTAGCTACTCCTACCAAGAAAAGGGAAAGGAGATGGGTAAACTTAATCCAGCTGCTTCTAGGGGATAGTATTGGAGGGGTGAAAATAGAAATTGCTAGTTACTGGGCCGTGATCATTAGCACCATTTTTGTCTATGTCAGAACATCTCAGAACACAAATTTGATCAGTATTGGGTATGAACAAACCATTGCATTTCTGGTGAAATAGAGCACATCGTGTAGAGATGATGTTGATTCCAGAAGAATAGCCAATACTGGATCCAGTATAAATTTCCTGATGTAAATAGCCATTACCTCAGTCATTCAACTTGCCAGTGTAAATTTTAACCAGTAAGATGAATTGATACATACTAGAGTGGTGATTTGTCGTGTGCCTATAGCATTTTCCTTACAGGCGGCTGACATAGGCAACTGCTGACTTTGCCTACAGCAGTAGCTTGCATTAAACATGAGTTTTAGAGGCGGTTTGCAAGACTACATTCTTGCTCACACTTCTCTGAGCAAAGCCAAGCACATTTCCAGCCTTTGTTCCATGTTCCCTTACCCTCCCCCTGTTTTAAAACAAAAGCATTGAGATCTGATTCCAAGCACTGAAATCATGTAAACAGTCTAGTCTGCTAATTCTGGCACCTATATATTACAGGAAAGCCACAAACCATATAAATGTAATTATATAAATAATATATAAATTATATATAAATGTATCAGTTTTGCCCCTGAAGGCCTCAAAATGTTTATCCTAAAGTTTCTGCAGGGAGTTTCTCACAAAGATGTATACAGGTGTATACATGCCCAACATTTAAGGTCATTACCTTTTTTTTCTTTTCCCAAAAGCTCAAACATTGAAGGATAGTGTCTTTCACAGTAAGAGACTCCATTTATAGTTAGAGGCCTATTATGAAGAGTTGGAAGGAAATGTTGTATCTTCAGGATTAAACTGATTCAGGCCGGTTTTTGTCAGAAATAGCAGTAGACTTGGAAAGAGAGTTCCGTTTTCATCCCACACAAGTTCTTTCCTATAAAGTTTGTTAATCTACCTATTATATGAAATATCATAGTTTTAGTCTCAAATTCAAGCTTTCTCTTCCTAGACCATCGAAGAGCAGGGGCACATGCTTAGTGTGTTCATTTTGATACGTACACCTAGGCTGCTTTCAAAACATTTGTCACACAGAGTACCTTAGCATCTGGTGTCTCTGACTGTGTTTAAGTAGGTGATGGGAAAGCTCTGTATTTTTTTATAGTTCCCTGTTTTTACAACCTTATCATTTTCACAGCCAATATCAGCCCGTCAGAAGATATATCTAGGACCCAACATTAATCTCTGACTCAGATTTCTATCAAATTTGCCAAGGCATGAAAGAAGAATGCATCCAACAAAAACAGTGAGTTTTCTCCCTTCTCCGAGGACTTTTGCTCAAGACTGTACATGAAATTTCCTCTTTAGGCAAGAATATTTTTTACCTTTGAGTCTTCAGGAGAAAATAGCAATAGAAACTTGGAAAACTGGGAAACTTGGAAAAGAAATAGGAGCTATGTTGAGAATTAACTTTCTCTTGTCAGTTGTTTAGGCAATTAGGCAAATAAAGTATTGAACTGAGTAAAGCTATCTGTGTCTTCAGCTGGGTGTCTGAATGATGGGTATCTACATTCCTTTGATGGGTACAAAGACAGATGAGGACTTTCGTTTGACACGAAATGGTGTTTACTTGGGGTGGTTGTAGCATTAGAATAGAATCATAGACTTGTTTAGGTTGGAAAAGACCTTTAAGAACATCAAGTCCAACTGTTAACCTAGCACTGCCAAGTCCACCACTAAACCATGTCCCTAAACACCATGTCTAGACATCTTTTAAATACCTCCAGGGATGATGACTCTACCACTTCCCTGGGCAGTCTGTTCCAATACTTGACAACCCTTTTGGTGAAGAAATATTTCCTATTATGCAATCTAAACCTCCCCTGCTGCAACATGAGGCCATTTCCTCTTGTTCTATCGCTCGTTACTTGGGAAAAGAGACTGACATCCACCTCACTACACCCTCCTTTCAGGTAGTTGTAGAGGGTCTCCCCTCAGCCTCCTTTTCTCCAAGCTAAACAACCCCAGCTCCCTCAGCAGCTCCCCATCAGACTTGTGCTCCAGACCCTTCACCACCTTCGTTGCCCTTTGGACATGCTCCAGCACCTCAAGGTCTTTCTTGTAGGGAGGGACCCAAAACTGAACACAATATTCAAGGTGCGGCCTCACCAGCACAGAGTACAAAGGGATGATCACTTCCCTAGTCCTGCTGGCCACACCATTTCTGATACAGGCCAGGATGCTGTTTGCCTTCTTGGCCACCTGGGCACACTGCCGGCTCATGTTCAGCCAGCTGTCGACCAACACCCCCCGGGTCCTTTTCTGCCAGGCAGCTTTCCAGCCACTCATCCCCAAGCCTGTAGCATTGCACGGGGTTGTTGTGACCCAAGAGCAGGACTTGGTACTTGGCCTTGGTGAACCTCATACAATTGACCTCAGCCCATCGATCCAGGCTGTCCAGATCCCTCTGTAGAGCCTTCCTGCCCTCAAGCAGATCAACACTCCTGCCCAGTTTAGCGTCGTCTGCAGACTTACCTAGGGTGCACTCAATCCTTTTGTCCCCTTGATAAAGATATTAAAGAGAACAGGGTAGGAATTGTTATTCATTTTTATATCATTATTCTTTTATATACTTTAATGTAACTTTTTTCTAGACAAAATGCAACAAGCAGTGCTTTTGATTAACAAGTATTCTTTGCTATTTTGCATATTTCAAATGTCATGGGAATTTTTAATTATTAAGATTTGTTTGTTAAAAAAAATTATTTTAAAAGGCTTGCTGTTTAAATGTTTTTTATTGGAGAATATTAGAAAAGAACATTTTTTAACTGCAAGAGCAAGAATAGGTATCTGCCTATCTTGGGCCACCCTTGTGTAATACCCACTTCATGGCTGTACAAAATGAGCCGAGAGGGAACATAGGGAAGTTGTATTCCTAAGAACAAGGAATACAAAGCCCCCAGAAGTGGTCTGACCCCTCCTGGTCCACCAGGCATACATAGTAGAAGAGACTCTGAACACATTCCTCCCATGTCTCTCCACGTTGAAGGCAGAATTACACAGTCACATAGGAGACAATCAAGACATTCCCTGCACCTGGGGAGGAGTAAACCCATGCATCAGTACAGGCTGGGGGTTGACCTGCTGGAGAGCATCTCGGTGGAGAAGGATCTGGGAGTCCTGGTGGACAATAAGTTGCCTATGAACCAGCAATGTGCCCTCGTGGCGAAGAAGGCCAGTGGTACCTTGGGGTGCATGAGGAGGAGTTTGGGCGGCAAGGCAAGGTAGGTTCTCCTCCCCCTGTACTCTGCCCTGGTGAGGCCACATCTGGAGCACTGTTTCCAGTCCTGGGCTCTCCAGTTCAAGAAAGACACGGAACTACTGGAGAGAGTCCAGCAGAGGGCAATGAAGATGATGAGGGAACTGGAGCATCTCCTTTATGAGGAAAGGCTGAGGGAGCTGGGTCTGTTCAGCCTGGGGAAGAGAAGACTGAGAGGGGATCTTATCAATACTTATAAATACCTTAAGGGTGGATGTCAAGAGGATGGGGCTAGACTCTTTTCAGTGGTGCCCAGCGACAGGTGAAGGGGCAACAGGCACAAACTGAAACTCAGGAAGTTCCACCTGAATATGAGGAAGAACTTCTGTACTTTGAGGGTGGCAGAGCACTGGAACAGGCTGCCCAGAGAGGTTGTGGAGTCTCTTTCTCTGGAGATACTCAAAACCCACCTGGACGCGTTCCTGTGCAACTTGCTGTAGGTGACCCTGCCTTGGCAGTGGGGTTGGACTAGGTGATCTCCAGAGGTCCCTTCTGTTCTGTGATTCTGTGACAATGCAACAACCCAGTAATAGTAAATAAAATGCACTGCGTGGGGAGGGGAGGGAAATTGGTGGAGACGGAAATAACCAAGACCAAATGGGAGTTGACAGTGATTTGGGAAGGAAAGTTTTGACCACTCCAGGACTGTTTTTTACAATGTAATTTTGCCATTTGACAAGCCTTGGCATGTAAGGTCAACAGCAAAAAATGAGGAGGAATTTGTATTATTAATGCTTAATCTGCCCCTCAAGAGTGCATCAAAGAGTGTATTTCAAAGCTGTAACAAGGCAAAAGCAGACTTCTGGGACCTCTGATCCTGACCACTAGCTGGAACTGGGTGCTGCTGTTCAGATACATTGCTATAAAACCAGTCACTGCTAGTATTTGAATCCTCATCTGTATGTTTTGGAGGTCAGAGAGGGCTTAGGTTTAGAGTAGCTGTAAGCATTGTGAAGAACCGTAAGTTGATCTTACAAATGTTACAGACTTAACCTGTAGTCATTTTACAGTAAATTTGTCTCTATAGTTATGCCTGTAATAAGAGTCTCATGGCAACTGGGTGACACTTCCAGCATGTGCCGCAATGCTGTCTATTAAGATTAAAGGCTTCATTAGCTGTTTATTAAAGTTTATTCTTAAGCAATACCAAATTTCTACTGACCTTTGGTAGGACATCTATTACAAATAGTAGTTACAATATTTAAAGTACCTTCTGCATAAAAATTGAGAGAAAATCCAAGTAAGTAAAGGTTCTGCCACCAATACTGATGGTCTAACCACCCACAGTGTATCACAATGAACTATAGGAAACTTTGCTTTCAACTCTTCCATTAGAAAAAAATTCTTTTTAGAGCAACACAGGACTTTTCACTGGAGGTTGGACATTGCTGTGGAAGACAGTTGTGCAGAAGCCAACAGGATTGCTCAGACCACCTGATCCTCCGTCAGGTAAACATATAAGGGAAGGAGCAACAGACCTAGTGTGCTCCCTGAAGCTTGCTGCCGCTACACAGCCCTGCTCTGTGCCTGTGGGCCATGGGGAGGGGGAAGAACTACCATTATGACTCCATATTAGGGGCAGAAGCACTTCTGAGAAGTAAACAGGAGGGAGAAGAGTTCTACTGACACCCCTGAACAGATGAAGATCAGTTATGTGAAGCAGCAGCGACAGAAAAGTGGTAAGATATCACCCAGTATAGTGGCAAGCTGAGGTTTAGACACAGGTGTCTAGTCTTTGTACAACTTTGTACGCCTTCCTCAGTTGTTCTCCTAGAATTAGCTTTTAGGCCTCTTCTCTAGTTCAATATCTAGAATAATAATGATAAAAAAAAAGTAGTTAAGGTCAGGAACTGCCTGATCAGTCAGCTCCCAATTATAAAGCACACAACAAAACATCTTCCCCAGAATTTTAAGCAACAGTGACTAAGGGTTGGGAATGAGGGATGAGGGAAAACCAGGGAATGCATTAATACAATTAATGGATAAACAGGTTAGATTAGTAAAAATTACAGTGAACATTTGCAAAATTTAATACATGTATCCCAAAAGAAACAGAACAGCTGCTTAATTGAAAATAAAATTAATGAAAAATAATTCCCTTTTCCCCAAAAGCGCAAGACCGTATCGTTAGCATTGTTAGCGTGTTATTATGAATCATTTTTTTGATAAAAAGCAGAGCTGAAATGGATTTTTTTTGTTTATTGTAAACCACTTGTACTTTATCACATCAGTGTAACACATTAGGTGTGTCATTATTTATCTTGTTCTACAATAAGCAAGCTCCATATATTTTCAGGCTTCAGTGAGTTTTGCTGGCATGCTGTATCAAGAAGATATTTCGAAAAATCATTCTGGCTTTCCTCCATTTCTAAAATGCTCCTCGCAAGTCATTTTTTACGCTCACAGTTAAGTTGAGCTTCATGGATGCTTCAGCATTTTAAGGGCAAATCCTGCTAAGGGCAAACTAACTGCATAGTGAGGCTAAAGGAACACAAATCAGATGCAATCAAATAGAGCTGGCTAACAAATTATTGCCTGTCAGGTAGCCACAGTAGCAGTCAGCTTTTACTGCTTTTTGCCAGCTTTTTGCAAATTAAGGCATGTTAATGCAAAATCTTTCACTGAAGTGTTCTCCCTCTCGACTGCAGAAGGCTAAGTTCACACATGCAAACAGATAGCGTTAGTTTAGCCCTGGGGAGGCAAAATCTCAAAACTTTTCTCACTCCATCATGGTCAGTTGTGTGCTGACAACCAAAGGCAATGTTTCCCAAACTGTTTCCAGCTCCTTTCCCAAACACATACTGCCATGTAGCCCTCTTGTCTCCTCTTCCCTCAGCCACCCATAATCACCCATATGATTGTGGTGTTCCAACTCTGCCTGCAGAAGTAACATAAACAATGATTTTTGCACTTCTTATTCATAGCTTTCCTTTCTCAGGAGGTAGAGGTCCCCTATCATTTTGGGAAATACTCTGGATTTGCCTGCATCATGCAATGAACCATACTGCAGAGACCTTGTGCTAGTACCAAGTGAACTAACACTGAGAATAGAAGCAGTATTTCAACACTGGCATAGCAATGCACGCAAGACACTTAACCTTGCTGAAAAGGCAGGATTTGTGATAATCAAACCATTTGCAAATAAGGTCTCCACATATTATGTTGCTTTGGCATTATGATGCTCAACTAAACCATATAGATGTTCTAGGTTTCTGTAACCTACCACAGCTATGGATAGCGCTGAAGAGGTATGTCCTGCATGTTGATGGTCTAAGGAGAGTGTCATGACATACTAAATGCATAGTTTCTGGAGCAATGTATTCTATATTTGCAAAAATGAATAGACATGCAATCTGTTCATGAAGAGTAGAAACTTGGCGGGGAAGTCTCTCAGAGCAGCTAATAATTTTACACTTACAGCCTTTCATGAGACATCTAGATGAGTACACTGTATTACAGCTCTGAAGAAAGAGGCTAAACAAGAGACTATTTCCTTTGCAGTGATTGATTCCTATGAATAAGCTGTTAGGTTGTCTGTAGGATTAGTTTGTAGCACTTAAACAAAAGGAACAAGAGAGGAACTGCTAATAGTCTCATAAAGGAGAAAAGGAATACAAGCACTGCCTGTATGCATCATACTAGCTGTACAGCTTATAAAATTCTGCAGGTCTGATGCTCTTCCATAAAATTCCAGATATAACCACAGGTGTAATTTGGATGGCCCTGAGCTCTCCTAAGGACAGCAAAACTATAGGAGCTCACTTTGCATCCTTGCCCCTCCGTTTATTGGCCATAATCACCATCTGCTACAGAACATATGAAAAGGAAGACCAGAGTCATGTCCCAGGTATTGGCTCACAGCCTATTCTGCTTTTGTTTTTTTAGGGCTAGTATCCAGGTGCCCTTACTATACTGGAGACAGTGCCAAACGAGCCCTTTCTCTTGCTGCAACATCTGTTTGTCAGGCAGCCAGTATCTGAATTCAATATTTCCTGAAGAATGATGCTTTGGGACTTATCGACAAGTCTGCAGGTGCTACTTTTGCTCAAGAAATGTGTCTGGACAGATGAGGCTCACAGCCAATTCTCCTTGCTTCCCATTGCTTATCAGCCAAATTTAAGCATCAGCCTCTGTGACCAGTACAGATGTTTCCTTGTTAAATGAAACAGGAGGGCAGAAAGGACTGTGCCTCTTATCCATCCAGCGAGTCCCGAGACACCAGCACGCAGCTCTGTGACCCTGTGCTATCTGTCCTCTAAATGCAATGGCCTGGGATGCAAGCCCAAATTCATACAGCCCAAGCTCCACGTCAGCTTCCATGCCTGATGTTTCCACCTTAGCCAGATGCTTCTGAGGATCCACAGCCAGACCATGGGGAACATGAGCTGCAGGAACACAGAGAGGGAATATCAGCAATATATCCAGCCTCTGACACTATTGTAACCACTATTTTCTCAAAGCATTTTAGTCTGCTGATTAATCTTACAAGCTGTTTCTTTACTACGTGCACATACAATAATCTTTTTTTTTGTCATCACTCTACGTCCAGCCAAGATGTACGCAAGTTCGGTAATTTGGGCCTGTCTTTTGCACATAGTGTTTCATACTAAACAATCTGAGATGCACCTTTAGCCTCTGAGCCCAATAGGAAAAATTGGCCCCTACTCTGCTCTAATTTTCAGTAAAATCATAAGATGGAAGATTGTTAGAACATGTACTTTCCTAGGTAAATACTGCCTAAAGTACTGTTTTCCTGTCGTGTCTTTGTTCTGTCCAGATTGAAGAAAAAGCATCTCAGAAGTTTACCTGGAGGTCTACAGAGGGCACAGATCCTGAGCTATATGCACACAACCTTGTTGTCACTTTCAAGGCTCAAGCCTAGGGTAAGCTGCTTGATGACAGCCTCTAGCAGTTAATTCTAGAAGAAACCTTTTTAAGCAAACATGACCAAGCAGGATTATGGATTCCTCTTTGCCCAATAGGTGAGGTGCTTTCTAGAAGAGACCCAAAGGAAAGCATTAAAAACCCTATCTGGTTTTTTGCTTTGTTTTTAAGGGAGTAGGGCCTCAACTTGTCAGTGGTGCAGCCTTGGCCATTTGGTTGTAAACACATGATGTGTCAGAAGCATGTACCACAGTATGAGGGAGACAAGACCCTCTAGATACACTAGGAAAACTTATTCTGTGTACCACAGAACTTTTACTCTGAGCAGTTGTGGATCTGAGGACTTTGTTGGTGCACGTAATCAAATCTTCTTGTACCAATTCTGGTACCAAAGTACTGTTAAAACTCTGGAATATCTCTTCAAAGATAAGCTAAACTAATTAGATAAAAAAAATTAATAGAAAGCTTACTCAGCATGTGCTGGGAGTATTGAAAGTAGTATAGAATGACAGAATGGCTGAGTTTGAAAGACACCTCTGGAGGTTGTCTGGTCCTGCCCCTTTCTCAAAACAGACCCAACCAAAGCAGTTTGTTCAGGATGATGTCCAGTCAGGTTTTGAGTATTTCCAGGGATGGAAACTCCACAACCTCCCTGGACAATCTGTTCCAGTGTATGACCATGTTCACAGTAAAATACTTTTTAATATGTTTAAACGGAATTTATTGCATTTCAATTTGTGCCCATTGCCTCATGTCCTGTCACTAGGTACCACTGTAAAGAGCCTGGTTCCATCTTCTTCATTCACTCCCATCAGGTATTTGTACTCCTGGATAAGATACATATAGCCTCTTCTCTAGGCTGAACAAGCCCAGCTCTCTCAGCCTTTCCCCATATGACAGATGTTCCAGTTCCTTAATCAAATTTGTGGCTCTTTGCTGGACTTGTTCCAGTACATCCATGTCTTTCTTGTCCAGAACTGGACCTAGCACCCCAGATCTGCCCTCACCAGGGCTAAGTAGAGGGGAAGGATCACCTCCCTTGACCTGCTGGCAACAATGCTCCTAATGCATCCTAGGATCACAGAATCACAGAATGGATGAGGTTGGAAGGGGCTTCCAGAGGGCATCTTGTGCACCTCCCCTGCTCAAGGAGTGGCAGCTAGAGCAGGCTTCACAGGGCCATGTCCAGATGGCCTTTGAATATTTCCAAGGATGGAGACTCCACAACCTCTCTGGGCAACCTGTGCCAGTGCTCAGTCACCCTCACAGTAAGAAGTGAGGATGTTCAGAGGGAACCTCCTGTGTTTCTGTTTGTGACCATTGCCTCTGGTCCTGCCACTGGGCACCAGGGAAATGAGACTGATTTCAGGATGTTGTTGGCATGCTTTGCCACAAGGACACACTGCTAGCTTATGGTCAATGTCATGTCCACCAGCATCCCCAGGTCCTTGCCTGCAAAGCTGCTTTCGAGCTGGGTCGCGCAGCCCAGCCCAGAACAACCCCAGTGTGTGGGGTTGTTCCTCCCCAGGTGCAGGACTTTGCATTTCCTTTTGTTGAAATTCATGAGTTCCGTGTCAGCCCAATTCTGTAGCCTGTCAAGGTCTCTCTGAATGGCAGTATGACCCTCTGGTGTGTCAGCCACTCCTCCCAGTTTTGTATCATATATGAACCTGAAGAGGGTACACTCTGTCCCTTCATCTAGGTCATTAATGAAGATATTAAATAATATTGACTTCAGTATTGATCTGTGTGGTACACCACCAGTGACTGGCTTCCAGCTGGACTTCGTGCCACTGATCTCAATCGTATAAGCCCAAAAGTTCACCCAGTTTCAGTCCACTTCACTGTTCATTTATCTAGCCTATCAGTTTATCAGTGAGGATACTAAGGGAGACAGTGTTGAAAGCCTTCCTGAAGTCAGGATAAACAATATACACTGCTCTCTCCTCATCCACTGAGACAGTAATTTCATTGTAGGCGGCCATCAGTTTGTTCAGACATTATTTCTCTTTAGTAAATAAATCCTTGCTGACTACTCCCAATGACCTTCTTGTCCTTAATAATCATTCTGGAAAAACTTAATCGTGGAAAAATATATGGAGGGGGATTCTTGTGTGGCTTCACATCAAACCAAGCAAACTACCATCTCAGATATAATTATGAGAATTAGATAGTTCTCATAGAACTATCTATCAACTAGATAGAACTGTACTGATAACTGACTCCAAAGATTAAGACACAGCTTCCTCACTGATAAATTAATTAAAATAATAAAAGCAATCCTGTTAGCTCAAGTGCTTGCAGTCTTTGAATCTGGACCAGAAAGATACCAGCTCTTACCTTGCTTTTCTAGGTGTAACGTTGTACATAGTGTTTGCAGACACCCCCAAATTCATTGTAGGCAGATTTCTAAACAAAGAATACTGAGATTAATAGACCTATAATAATATTGCTATATATCTTTAAAACAAAAAAGAAAAGGAGTGAAAAATGGATGTTGTGATCTCATGTTTGTGTAATTCATGAACTGTTTCAAAGGTTCATGGTGATTTTGTGTTGTTCTGGAGTAATGTATAATAAACAACAGTGTAAAAACTGAGTATCAATTCCTGCAATAATCAGTGTAATACTTATTCTCATCCTGATTGCTGATTTAATCATCTTATTTTTCTGGGCTTCTAGCTGCATTAGATTCATTTGAATATCACTGGGGGTTAGTGCTCATGACAGATCAGCCCCTTTTGGGCCAGGTCATTGATCAGCTGCAACACAGATGTGAATTTGGCTGCTTTCAGTAGTCTTCTAACATGGCATGCAACTCCTTCCCCAGGATAACTGATCTGAAAACTGTTGTGGGAAGCAGTGTACAGCCCAAACATACTGCTGAAACACTGTAGATGAATTGCATATTGCAGTTTATGAGTCTTCAGCCTTTAGGTACATATATTCCAAAATCCTAGAGAAATTATTAGAAAGCATGAATGGTTACTGGTCTGGGGAAGGGGCTGGAGGAAGGATTCAAAATGCTCAGGAATGCAGAGCTGAGAGTGCTTGAGGTCATGTCCTTTGCAATCATATAAATTCCAGCTTGGTGAAAAAGATAAAAAAACCCAAATTGCTACACTTGAAGTGGTTCTGGCCCTATGGTTAGTGGCATGAAACACATAATGCTACACCTGCAGCTCAACATGGTCAGCACAGCTGTTCAGCAGCTCTGAAAATCAGTTCTCTCCAGTGGTTCTGAAGTTTGATTCAGTCCTTGTCTGGTGATTCTAAGGAAAATTTGGAAGAATTCAGTCCTTGTCTGGTGATTCTAAAGAAAATTTTGAAGAAAAGTATCATGTTTCTATTTGTTTCAAACAAGTCTTACCTGATTTCCTTAAATTGTCTGAATAAATACAATAAAACTGAACAAATTTTAAAGAAAAAAATGTATTAATATAATAGCATAAGAAATGAGTAAAACCTCTAATCCGCAAGTCCTCTGACTGAGGAAACCCCACTTAAGAGACGTTTCTGAATGCTACTGAGTATTCGTTGCCAGACAGGTTATTTTTTTCTGAGGCAAGACTGATTGACTTTTTTATTTTGCTCCTATTCATTAGTATATTTTCTAGGTAAAAGATGCACCTGAAGTATTATGTTCATCATAGTGCCTTGGACTGTAGGATACACCCAACGTTATCCAAACAATAAAAAGCAATCAAGAAAGTCAGACACACGATAGGAAAATAGCAGAAGGAGGAGGAGGCTGCAATTTTTACAGGTCGCGCTACCCTGTGTAGTACTAGAACTCCGACAACCAAGCTTTAATCAAATAAAGGCTACAGCTGCAAAATCAAACAGAATCTGAGGGTGGAGGTGAGAGGAACACAGCTCAGAGCAGAACCCATCCTAGAGCAAATGTCAAGCAACCGTGCAGAACAAACCCCTGGTTAAGCTTAATAGCACAAGATCATGATTGCAATCAAATTTTAAAGTAAACAGCTCAAGGTATTATGAGAGGGAGGGTAGAAGACCACCTAATAGCTTTTCCCACTCAGAAAAATACAATGAAGGAGCACCATTGAAAGGGCTTGTTCAGGAGAATGAAATAGTTTGCCATAACACACATTAAAGATACAGAAACTTAGACAATTAACAGTCACATCGTCTGCAAGGAGGAGAGAAACAATACAGAGGCAGTGAGAGCACTGCTATGTCCATAATGCCTGCATCACTTAAAGAAGAGTTTCTGAGGAATCTGAGATATGACAGCATATGCTGCTCCCAGCAGATTGTGTATGAGGCACACAACTATCAACACACTTAAAATGTCATTCTCCTTGCTGAGATAGTGTTGATTCCAGAGCTTTTGCCTGGTTGCTCTACCTTACCACAGCTAGCTAGGGTGTTGACTTTAACCAGAGCTCAGCTATCAGATTATCTATTAGTGAAAAAGAGTATTGGTGGAACGAAAATTCACATTTTTGACATGTGAAGGATACCTTTCAAAGCTTAAGCCAGAAACTGAAATCTGAACCAAGCTGTTAAACTACTCTGAATTTAATTAGAGGGACACTGAAATTTTTGATATGCAGAAGCTTTTAAGTTTATCATCCTGATTTATAACAGGACAGGAAATAACCCTGAAATTTTAATGGAGGACAAGAAATAGATTTTCCTTGAGTGTTACGAGAAAGACCCAAAGACTGAAATAATGTTGGAACCATACTGCCAAAGAGTGGACCAAGACTCTTGATAACAGGTAAGTTACTTTGATAGCTCTTAATTTTATCTCCTTCTCTCTCTATGTATATATACACAGTCATATATATAGCACATGCACCAGGAGCACATAGTACAAGAGCAGGCGCACTGCAAGCAGGGCGGGCAGACAGGGTGTGACGCATCAGCCAGTGCGTGGCACAGCAGTTTGTGTGGAAGGGCGCACAGGAAGGGTGCTGAAGCTTTGCCAACTTGACCAGGGAGCACTGGTATCCACCCGGCAGAAAGCCATGGCCTCTCTAAGCTCTGTACCTACCACGACTGATGCAGCTGCCCAGACAGAGCTCTGATGGAACCATGCTATTGCTCCAGTGTTGGGCTGCAGGCTGTGCCCTACCCCTACGCCAGTCCCAGACGGCACCAGATAGCCCAGCTGTGGGAGGTGTGCCCAGGTAGAGGAACTCCTCTGATTAGTGACAGAGCTCCGGGAGGAGGCGAGTAGGTTGAGGAGTATCAGGGAGTTTGAGAGCAAAATAGTCTACTGGAACTGCACCCCGGGACAGGCCCAACAGGCAGACAGGGTGCATGATACAGAGGATTCCCCATCCTCTCTCCACCTGGCTGAACACAGTAACTTGGAAGATAAGGGGCAATGGTGACAAGTTCCTGCCCGGCGCAGCAGGTCCGTCTCCTCTGTGACGGTCCCACCGTCCCAGGTGCTCTTGCAAAACAGGTATGAGGCTGTGCCAGTGGAACAGAACAATAACAAGGATGACAGTTCATCTAACTTGGATGAGTCATGAAGGTTAAGTTGGCCTAGGCCCAGTAGCAAAACTGCTTGCATTAAGAAAAGAAGACAGGTGATTGTCGTAGGACATTTTCTCCTGAACGGATGAGAAGGCCAAATATACAGACCAGACCCACTCTTCAGGGAAGTGTGCTGCCTTCCTGGGGCCTGGGTTAAGAACATGAAGAGAAAGCTTCCCAGCCTGGTACAATCCTCGGATTATTGTCCATTACTGATTTTTCAGTTAGGCAGTGATGAGGTTGGAACTAGAAGTCCAAAGACAATCAAGAGAGACTTCAAGACCTTGGGATGATGGGTTAAGGGATCAGGAGCACAGGCAATGTGTTCTCTATTCCCTCAGTTGCAGGGAAGGATGAGGGGAGAAACAGGGAGAGCCAGCAGATCAATAGCTGGCTCTGAGGCTGGTGTCACCAGCAGAATTTTGGGATTTTTGATCACTGGTCAGTCTACATGACACCAAGCCTGCTGGCAACAGATAGGGTACACCTATTGCAAAGGGAGGAAAAAGGAGCACAGGCAATGTGTTCTCTATTCCCTCAGTTGCAGGGAAGGATGAGGGGAGAAACAGGGAGAGCCAGCAGATCAATAGCTGGCTCTGAGGCTGGTGTCACCAGCAGAATTTTGGGATTTTTGATCACTGGTCAGTCTACATGACACCAAGCCTGCTGGCAACAGATAGGGTACACCTATTGCAAAGGGAGGAAAAGGTCTTTGCGCAGGAGTTAGCAGGGCTCATTGAGACAGCTTTAAAGTAGATTTCAAGGGGGAAAGGGATAAAACTAGGCTTGCCAGAGATAAGCCTGGGGGTGGCATGTCAGTGTTTGTGGGATGGTGTTCTAACGAGGTCCTTGGGTCTGCTGCCTCAGTGGAGGTAAGGGATGGAGAGCCATGCAGCAGCAAAGACACAAGGGTCATTCATGGGCTAGATACCATGGAAGTGCTTGAGAATGGTCATGTAGGAATTAGGGCTTCTTCCCCCAAAAAGGTAGCAGGATCAATAGCCTAACTGAAGTGCATCTACACTGATGCACACAACATGGGCAACAAACAGGAGGAGCTGGAAGCCATTGTGCAGCTGGAAAACTATGACATAGTTGCCGTCACAGAAACATGGTGGGATGTCTCGCATAAATGGAGTGCTGCAATGGGTGGCTATAGACTCTTCAGAAAGGGTAGGCAGGGAATGAAAGGTGGTGGGATAGCCCTGTGTGTTAGGGAGTGTTTCAATTGTCTAGAGCTTAACAATGGTGTGATAGCGTTGAGTGTTTACATGTAAGAATTGGGGAAGGCCAGCAAGGCAGACATCATGGGGGGAGTCTGTTATAGACCACCCAACCAGGCTGAAGAGACAGGTGAAATATTCTATAAGCAGCTTGAAGAAGTCTCACAATCACTAGTCCTTGTTCTCATGGGAGACTTCAACTTACCAGATGTGTGCTGGAAATACAACACAGCAAAGGGGAAACAGTCTAGGAGGTTGCTGGAGTGTGTGGAAGAGACCTTCCTGACACAGCTGGTGAGGGAGCCAACCAGAGAAGGTGACTGACTAGACCTGTTGTTTGTGAACAGAGAAGGACTTGTGGGTGGTGTGGTGGTTGGAGGCTATCTTGGGCATAGCAATAATGAAATTATAGAGTTCTCAATTCTTGGAGAAGTAACGAGGAGGGTCAGCAGAACTGCTACCTTCAGGAGCTTGATTGACAGAGTTTCTTGGAGGCAGTCCTGAAGGGGAAAGGGGTCCAGGAAGTCTGGGCATTCTTCAAGGAGGAAATCTTAAAGGTGCAGGAGCAGGCTGTCCCCATGCACCAAAAGATCAGGTGTCAGGGAAGAAGATCGGCCTGGCTGAACAGAGAGTTTTGGCTGGAACTCAGGAAAAAATGGAGAATTTATGACCTTTGGAAGAAGGGGCAGGCACCTCAGGAGTACTATAAGGATGTCATGAGGCTATGCAGTGTGAAAATCAGAAGGGCCAAAGCCTAGCTAGAACTTAATCTGGCTACTGCCATAAAAGACAATAAAAAATGTTTCTATAAATACATTAGCAACAAAAGGAGGGCTAAGAGGAATCTCCATCCCTTGTCAGATGTGGGGGGGGAAACATAGTGACAAAAGATGAGGAAAAGGCTGAGGTACTTTATACCTTCTTTGCCTCAGTCTTTAGTAGCAAGACCAGTTCTCTGGGTACGTAGCCCCCTGAGCTGGAAGACGGGGATGGGGAGCAGAATGAAGCCCCCATAATCCAAGGGGAAATGGTTGGTGACCCACTATACCACTTAGACATACACAAGTCTATGCAGCCAGATGGGATCCACCCAAGGGTACTGAAGGAGCCGGTGGAAGTGCTTGCCAAGCTACTTTCAATCATTTATCAGCAGTCCTGGCTAACCAGGGAGGTCCCAGTGGAAGATAGCAAATGTGACACCCATCTACAACAAGGGCTGGAAGGAGCATCTGAGGAAGTACAGGCCTATCAGCCTGACTGTGGTGCTGGGGAAGGTTATGGAGCAGATCATCCTGAGTGCCATCACGCAGCATGTACAGGACAGCCAGGTGATCAGGCCCAGTCAGCATGGGTTTAGGAAAGGCAGGTCCTGCTTGACTGACCTCATCTCATTCTATGTCAAGGTGACCCGTTTAATGCATGAAGGAAAGGCTGTGGATGTTGTCTACCTAGAGTTTAGTAAAACCTTTGACATCCTTTACCACAGCATTCTCCTGGAGAAACTGGCTGCTTATGGCTTGGATGGGTGTACTCTTCGCTGGGTAAAAAACTGGCTGGATGACCAGGCCCAAAGAGTGGTGGTCAATGGAGTTAAATCCGATTGGTGACTGGTCACAAGTGGGTTTCCTCAGGGCTTGGTGTTGGGACCCG
>NW_009593091.1:84392-102279 GCF_000690535.1 Cariama cristata | reverse complement strand
AGCCTGGAGAAGAGGAGGCTGAGGGGAGACCTGATCGCTCTCTAAAACAACCTGAAAGGAGGTTGTAGCCAGGTGGGGGTCAGTTTCTTCTCCCCAGTAACAAGCGATAGGACAAGAGGAAATGGCCTCAAGTTGTGCCAGGGGAGGTTTAGATTGGATATTAGGAAAACTTTCTTCTCCAAAAGGGTTGTCAAGCATTGGAACAGGCTGCCCAGGGAGGTGGTTGAGTCACCATCCCTGGAGATATTTAAAAGGCATGTAGATGTGCTTACGGACATGTTTAAGTGGTGGACTTGGCTGTACTAGGTTTACAGTTGGACTTGATGATCTTAAAGGTCCTTTCCAACCCAAATGATTCTATGGGTCTGTGATTCTATGCACTATATTTGAATGATATTTTAAATATAATTTTTATTAAATTTGCATTAAGTACAAGTAATTTTTTTATATGAAGAAACATATATACTTCAGGTATATAATTTTGTTTCTTGCTTTAACAATTGTTAGTGGAATCCTGCCAAGCGCCCAACACTGTCCACCATGCCTGTAGCAGAAGAGCAGGTAGCATCAAGAAAGGAGCTGATGGGCTGCCCATTAGGCTGCTATTTCACAGTACTCATAGCCAGACCAGTGACCTGGCCTTTGCTAGTAGAAGTCCTTGTCAGGCTGATGTTCTGCCTGTGGTGATAAGAGGCCCACCATCAAATGTGATGCACATGTTTGATATTTTTATTTCTCTCAGCCTCCCAGAGCTGGTGATCTCTCCTTGACTCCTGCTCTTGACTGTGGAAAGGGGAACGTGCAGAGTGTCATGGCGCCTAAGAAAGCAAGTGCATAAGTTACTGGGATGTGCCTAAATGGGATTGGTTGGTCCAGGTGTGCAAAATCCCAACACCAGTTTGTACGGAGAATGCTGGAGCACTACATGGGGCTCTACCTGGATGGGCTGCTTTTGCAGAACCATTATGGATGTATTACCTGGGTACTGCACCATCCCAGAGAGGATGTCAGGGACTGGGCGGTGCACCCAGCCAAGGGCTTTGGTCAATCTGGGCTGTTTAAGCACAGAAGAGATCCAAAAACCAGAATGGAGCACTTTAATGATTCCTTCTCATACATTTCCTCTTTTAATGAAGTAATGAGACCTTCTGTTTTGTTTTTAATCTAATTTACCACTATTTCTCCTTGCTCTCTCTCTACCTCACCAGTTTTATGCAGCACATCTCTCCTCCGTGTTCACAGGATAATGCCATCTACAGGTTACTGCTGATGCCTGCAGATTCTGCACATCCCTGCAAGTTCTACATGTGTGACCTAGAAATTCATTTGTGATTACACCAGAATAAATAACATGCATCCTTGTACTGCACTATTACATATGAATAAATGAAAAATACTAAAAAGTGGCCCATACTGATTTAAAATTATATAGGGAAGGGTAGATCACTTCTGTCACAGTCAGCCTAGGCAGGTCTCCTCCTACTCATATGATAAATATTTTTCATTATAGTTACATAATCAAATAGAAAATTACAATTAATTATGAATGCACTTCTGGATCCACTTGGATAAAAGGAACCAAAGGACTTCTGGTGCCAAGAAACAGAGATAGGCTTCTTAAACAAGCCACCCCTTTGATTTCATTGTCACAGCGGTTGCACCATATTCCAACATGAAGACCAGAAAAATCAGCTTGCTCTGGGCTACAGAAGGGACAATGAGCACACAGCATCTACTGATGTCAGAGCAGAGCCCAACTATTATTTATTGTGAACAGTTGCCGCTGGCCCTGCACTGTTGCCGTACCGCCGCATGCGAAGGTGCCACCTGCCTTTCCTTCCTAGAGTGAAGGACTCCAGTAGGGTTCTGCAATGTTAAAGACGATATTTCTGACAAGATATTTCTCGCTTCAACATTCAAGCTGTCAAGGCTGTTGTCAGTTCAAAGCAGGCTCTCTTTCCTCTCAAGGCATTACATAACCACCAGTTCTGTTTTCCACATTTACCAGAAGCTGCCCGCAAGAAAACAATTCACTGGAGGATATAACAGTTAAAATACCAAGGTCTGGATTTTATTTCTCCTCATTTCTACCTCTTCTTTTTCTTTTAATCGCCACATGTAGGAGACCAGGCAAGGACATTTATCATTAGATTTGTGATTATATGTCTGACATTTAACTTCCAGTACAGTAATGTAATAAAATTGTGATTCGTAACTAAGGAGAAAGAAAGGAACCATAATTCGGAAGAAGCGTGATTGTGAAATCTGTTGATTAAAACATGCAAAAGGAGCAATTTTTTGAAAGGTCTGTACTTAACAGTGCCCCAGATTCACAACAATATACTGATGTTTATTTAAAATTGTCGCTTAATTTGTGGTCATCTGGGACTGTATTTGGTGCTTCACAAAACACATTACAAAGTAAACCAATGCTCAAAAAATCAAACAAATCAAAGGCCTTTTTATCATGCAGTTGAGATGGTGGTATGGATACCACACATATGCAGAGCTCCACTGAACTTCATTTAGACAGTTTGTAATGAGGGAAAGGGAAGAACTATAGCTTTGCATTATAATTACTGGTGTCTGCCTTAGCCCTGCAAGACCTCCATATATCAGAGTTCACATAAGCCCATACTAAAGCTTTGCAAGTGGAAGTGCTCAAAATGATTTAGATCAATATAAGCCAAAATAGCTGCATGAGAAGTGTTTTCAGTTCAGAGTTGGTGTTACTGCCAAAAAAAAAAAAAAAAGGAAAAGATCCCACAGTATGCTAAATGCCTTCAACCTCCAGCCAATTTTAAGCTCTTTTAGGTCCGTATACAGACCTATTATAAATGATCTACAAGCAACTGTAGACCTTTCACACTCGGGGAACTCCAATCTCCTTAACAGAACAATAGAGAATTCTTGTCAGGTTCTCTTTTATTGTAATTCCCCAGGACAGAATATATGTACAGAATTGAATAACATGCAGCCCTGGAAGATATTACAGTAAGTATGACTCATCTTAAATGAGGGGCAAGGAGACCTCTCACTGGGCTCTGTGGCAGAGTCTGATAACACCAAAGCACATGGATTATCTTCCTAGCTGGGAACTGCAGCACACAGCACAGCACGTCTTACACCAGATGTCACTGTATCATGCATGATGAATATCACATCTTCATTACAGTCTTTCCCTGCTAAAATGTATACATGATGTTGCAGCAGAAAACATCACCTAACATTCGGTAAATCCATTTCCCTGTGTTCTGACTAGCAAAGCAAGTTTTCTTAGACCTAAAGAAGCTGCTAGCATCCTTCTTTCCTCTCAGCTGTGCAAGATATTATTGCTTTTTAAAATGGGACGCAAACTAAAAATGAGAAGCTGGTTGTGTCAGGGTTATTTCTATTTCCACTTAGAGAAATAAAATTTTGTATCTTCTTTTCTCTCACTTTTTCTCTCCCTTTCACACAGGGAAAGCCATACACTTACAGGCATGAAAATGGACACGCATTCTCCATTTACAAATCGCTTAATTTAGTCCTTGAGTATGCACAGAAATCCTCCCTGCAGCAAAGTGATGTCAGACTATGTGTACCCCTGCAGTATATGGAAATCCTGGTTACCATGAGAACCAGACTGCTTCTTTGCTGAGGTTTCCACAGGCTGCTATGAAGACATGCCTCCATTTTACCACATTGAAGCAGCTCAGCTGCAGGATGCCCTGTGCCAGGCTGGGTGGCCCTGACACTGCTACCCCCTTGCCAGTGGTCCTCAACTAGCTCCAGCTCTTCCACTAAAAGGAATGTGTAAAAGTGTCAGATAATCAGGATTACATTTCTGAAGCAACATCCTTCCCAACTATATTTCTTCCCCTCCTCAGCCCTCCACCCTGGAAAATAAATTAAAATAAGAAGCTGATTGAACTTGAGGGACTATTAGAGCACACAATATTTTATTGTATTAGGAAAGAAATCAAAGCTACACCACCACAGTGAGATCTCAGGGGAGATTTATGTCTCCAAGCAGCCATTTTTCCAAATGCTGCTGCATACATATACAGTCTTTATGAACACAATTAGAGCAAATACTGCTGTGATAAACCAACTTTGTGCTCCTGAGATAAAGGGAAAGGTTAGTTTCCCATTTCATTTCTTTGCTAGGGACACAAAACCAGCTTCTTTGGATACAGTAGTGCTTAGAGCTGATCAGTGAAAAAGGAAAATGCTGTATTTTTTCCTTTTCAAGTATGATCTCTAGAAAAAAATCCTTGTGGCAAGACACTGAACTACATAACATGCTTAAGCTGCAATGAACGAAAAGCCTCTATCACATTCTGTAATGAAGTATGATACAGCAACAGGTAAGATAACATTCATTAGAGGAAAGTGCAATAAGGGAAATAATTGTGCATATTCCTGTTTCCTGCTGGTTAACACAGAATTAACAGACCAGACAACCAAAACTAAATCAAAGCATAATGTCCAAAAAATGCTATATATCAATCTAAGCCATAAAAAGCTGGGTTTAAATGGCCTAATTTCAGCATTTAATTTTTCCTTAGCACCCTGGAGAGCATTTGGGAGCCACAGAGACTCTTTCTCAGTTTCACAGGTAGCTGGGACCTCACATGTCTGCCACTACAGCCCTGTTACCTGAAGGTATGAGCTCTCTCATTTCTCTGACAAAGCCAATCATTTAGCAATTACATTAAACTCAGGTCACCTGTTTTTAACACAGCTTCATTTGCATGGTTTGACTTCTTTGTCAGACATGATGTATGCTTCTGTGCCTGAAATCTTGCCCATTTTTTCTGACTGTATCAGCTAACCTAGAAGAAGATATTAGCTCGCTCTTATAAACCTGGCAGTTTATTAAAAAAAAAAAAAAAAAAAGAATCTTTCATTTTAACATTATGGGAGGATGAATGCAAATTAGCCATGAGCATGGTTGACTCAGGACTACTTTTCAAATTTGAATGAATGGCACAGCAAATTTTTTCCTGTTTGCCCAGTGTTAGTGAACACAGCGCTTCACAGTCTAAATTCAACCAGTAGAGGACAGTGGTGAATATACACACTGTCAAGGCTGTCACCCATATTTTACACATATTTGAAGCAACTTCTCTGTATGAAGTGCTGTGCTTCTTGCCATCTCAAAAGTCAGTTCACGTTTATGAAATCTGTGAATGTCAAAGGAATACAGATTACAAAGAATCTGCAGAACAAATGTAAATAATTATGCTCCATGTACGTGGAGTGTATTTCTTGTTTATGCAGAACACCACTTGGGTCTCACTCAAAGATCTTGACTTGGTCCTTGTTCAACAGGCTTCAAAGCTTTTCCTAAACAAAAGACAGACCTACACTGCAAATCCAATAAGCATTTTTCTTATGTTAGGAATGCAGGACAGGCCTCTCAGTGTAATTATTTCTGTTCTTTAATATAATCCAGAGTCCAAGAAGGCAGTGAAGTTGCACAAAAGTTCACAGAGCTTTAGCCCGTATCAGAAGTATTTGCACTACCCACCCTTTCAGGAACAAGTTATACAGATCTAATCGCTTTTCAGAAAAATTCTATAGTTGCTTTGTCTGTCTATCTCGATGCAGACTCTGTATGCTTTTAGTGAAAGCCATTGGGATTTCTTGCGCAAGCACACCTGTATCTAAAGCCCCTGGACTGCAAGTTCACTAAGCTAGACTATGGCTTATTTTGAAATGTAGAAAATATTCCTACTTAAAAACAAACAAACAAACAAACACAATGAAACAAACAAAAAAACCCAAACTTAGCTGCATGTTCCATGAACAGTGACTTGCAATATTATCTATCTTGGCCTTGCGGCTTGAGGTTTTTTATTGTTTTGGTTTTGCCACTTCAGTGCCAAGTTAAGTAATGTAGAACTGAGTTAGTTAAAAACTTCATATGATTTCACAACAGAGAGCACACAGGCAAAATATTTTGTTTTCCCTCACTTAAAGAATAGTAGCTTGAGGACAATGCTCATAGACGTTACAGGCTGTGTCAACCAGAAACAACATTTCGATGTTTATGTAAACTCTATTCCATGAGAGAGCACAGCTCACCAATTTCCATCATGTTACATTTTCAAAGTGACATTCTACAAAGCCCTGAAGAGACTAGCACATAACAAAGAGTGTTTCCCAGGGTCCAGTCTCTTCAGATTCATCTGCAGCAATACAAAACACCTATTAATGGAATACATAAAGAGTGCTTGTTTACAAGGTGAGATGATCAGGAAACAATTTCTAAAGACCTTGGAATAAAGAAACAAGACTTCACTCGTAGAAGTATTTAATCAACAAATATGTTCAAGTGCTTCTCCATGCAAATATCTAGCTCATATTCTGATCTTTTAGAGCATTGAAAAATATCTATATTCAGTTAACACATGGCATATCAAGAGTTGTGATTAATATTTTCTTTTCAGGAATGGAATGTTGACCCTCTGGTTCACTTCAGTATAGGTTTGGTTTTTGAGTTTTGCATTAGGTTGCTGTTTGATTCTTTCCAAATATAGGACAGTAAGAGTTATAGGATCAAATATAATCACAGGAATAGAGGCCTGAGAGCAAGATATTTTCAAAGCCTAGGCATTACAGAGTCTACAGAGTGTCTGATGTGCCAGCAGTCTTGGAATTATGTCAGAATCTGAAATTGCCTTTTAAAAAATGCATATATCTCTAGACTTCACAACTGAAAAGGTAAAGAGAGTGCAGCCAACTCACTGGCACTAAGTGAGCCTGCAGACAGTCTGAATGAATCAGTCTCGGCGTGGTGACCTACCACCAGCATCTCCCATCCGAGTCTTGCTGCTCCAGGCACTCCTGTCAGCAGCAGACTCTGAACGGCTGGGTGGACTCCTCTTACAAAAGAACAGAGCACCTAGCCATGTTAATTTGGTCCCAGTGAAGTTCGCTATAAACAGCGAGTTTAAAAGTGTCCATATGACCACCAAATTATTTTTTATTCTCGGCAGGTGCGAGTCTTTGCACAATTTTTAATAGCTTGATTTGTTCATCTAAATCATGGGGAAAGCATGTAACAGCTGAAATCTGTTTCTTATCATACTTAACAGTCAATAGTCATTAGATAATACATGCTGTGCAGAAGTTTTGCTTATATCTGTGTAAACTATCCATATTTATATCTATAAACTAAGCATTTATGTTTTCAGATTATTGATACAAAAGGAAAAACCTCTGGTACTGATGCAGAAGTGGAGAAATGGCTGCACTGGTTCTTCCCTAATTTGAATTCTACTACCCCATTGCTTCTCTGTACAGCAAGGCAACTACCAAATGCCGTTAAGATTGTCTATAGATCAACTCACAGGAGCAGAAAAAAAATCTTAAAGCTCATCTCTTTTTTCAGTTGACTGACCTGTGAAAGAAGGGGGGGGTGGGGTGGTGGAAATTAGCACTTAAGATTTTCCCCTCTTTCTTCTTTTTACTCCTCAAAGAGCAAGGGCAATTGTTTCCTGGGGTGAAAAGAAAAGGTTTAGTATCTTTATACCATGAAGAAAATTCACTGAGGCTGTTTGTGAGAAGCAGGAGGAGAGGACTGCCCAAATGTGAAGAAAGAGACACTTGCTCTGCCATCTGTTCCCGTGCACTGTCACCAGGCTGCTCTGCAGTGTAAGAGGCAGCTGCTCCCTTTTCCAAGAGTTAGCATGAGATATTGGAAAGAGAACACCCACCCTCCAATTCTGATTGTGCCTACAAAGGATCACAGGGAGTAAGTTTATGATACCCATTTTCTTGTGATGCAGCCCCTAGTACAATTCCTCTGACTGCTCTGCGGCCTCTCGTGATAGTGGCAAGCTGCATTTTCCTCTCAGGAACAAATGCAAGTGGATTAGCACTATCGTACTCTACTCAGTAGTCTTTGCTTTGCATACATTACCCTCGCTGTGCTTTATGTCAAAGATGATTCAGCAACTTGGTCCTAAGTTCAGGAACAAACAAAGATTACTGAAGGGGCTGCTTGAAGGAAGGAGATGAACAAAAGCCCCGTTTGTTATAAGGGAAAATAAATAACAGTCTGGCTGTTAAATGAAAGGAAGCGAGACCAATGAGGGATACAAAACTTTGGATACCAGCTGCTAGAGTATGAACTGGGACTAAGGTTTGCCTTTGCCATCTGCAGAGTGCGTTTCCTCAGCCTATGAACTGATTCTTTGCTTTGTCAACATCACGACATCAAAGTATAAACGCACCTTTTTGTTTCTTTGTTTTTTTAAAGCATTTTAAAAAAGTTCATTTAATGCTATTCATTTAGAAGTCTTTGTCCCTGTTACTTTCTACCAGCTTTCTTGTGTCTTTGTTTCTAGTAGCTCAGATTAATTTTCCCACAGGAGTGCCTGGAGTAACCAAGACTTATAGGAGTCACAAGCAAAGACTTTAGTCCCCTGTAACTGGCATATTTCTGTATTGCTTTATTTTGTTTCTGTTCATAATTATGTTTTGTTTCTCTAAGAAGACTGGATAAGATGACACTTCTTAAAGAAGGCAATTTCTTCTTCTGGATATCAGCTCAGCTTGCCCAAAGAAAAGGCAGCTTCAGAAACTGTGCTGCAGGAGGCAAGAAAATATTGCTAGTAGTCAGGAACCTCATATTGGGTTCATGTGGCAAGGTTTTGGTAGCCAGGACAGAGTGGACGCTGCTGCAGGGGTAGCTTCTGTGAGAAGACACCAGAAGCTGCCCGCATCTCAGACAGAGCCAGTTCCAGCTGATTCCAAGATGGACCTGCCACCGTCCAAAGCTGAGCCCATGGGCCATCTCATGCCAGAGAAGGTGGATGTACCCTAAAGGAAGCTGCAGCCAGTGGAGAGCCCACACTGGAGCAGGCTCCTGGAAGGAACTGTGCCCTGTGGAGAGGAGCCCATGCAGGAGCCCATGACAGATCCACCTCAACACTTGGAGCACCGGGACCCATCACATCCCTCCAGCTCTGCCACACCAGTCAGTTGTGGGCATCATATGATGTTGTTGCATGGCTCTGCTCAAGAATTGGAGCTGTGCTCACCCTGCCCCATCCCTAACACTTTAAAACTAGATTGCCTGAGACAACTGAATATTGGAGTTGTGACAATTTGCTCTCCTAATAATTTAACAGAAACAGAAGGTTCATAGAAATTTACAGCTAATTTAAAACTGCTTCCCCAACACCCAGCTACACATCAATTTCACTAATTTCACTGACAGGAAAACTGACTGTAAGGCACTTCTCAAATAATCATACCTGGGATGTACATCCTCCTGCTTCACACCATTTCATGCCTTCACCAAGACTCCTGGTAGGATTCCTGTCTGCAGTGGAAGTCCTAGTCCTCATGCTTCTATCAAAATATTCAAGGCTGAAAACAAGTGCTTTATAAGGCCTCAGAAACCCCTTCTCCCTTCCTATGGAATTCCCTGTACCTCTAGCATCAAATAGCAGTGCCTTCCTTTCTCACCCAGCAAAGCACGTAAGCATAGGATTAAAGGTGCACACAGTCTCACATGAATGACTGGTGAGGCTTTCTCTCACAAGAGACAAGTAAAGGATTAATTTAATACATTCACTTAGGTCAGGGTGCTGTCCATATAGCCAGCATAGATGGGAAGCATGAAAGCTTTTTCCTTTTTCTAACAAGACAGAAATAGGCATGTTTCATTTGCACAACCCTGATTGCAGAAGCAATAATATCTGTGCCTGTGTTTACGTATGCATTATGCTATAGATTGCAGTGAGAAAGGCACATATATAAAAATATTCTTTCCACGTGGTTATTGAATTCTGGATGGTGATGTCTGGGGCAGGGAGTTCTATGTAAATGCAGAAAGGAATCATTTATACTAACAGACTTATGACAATAATTAATGGTAACTCTGTTCCCATTTTCAGTCCATACGAAGACATGTTTTAATGAATTCAGGGATGACAAGGCTTGGCTTCTAGTGCAAACCTTACAAATGTATGTAGATGCAGATAGCGTGTCACCATGTGGAATTTGCTAACCAACATTCAGAATAGCCCAGTCTATTTCTGATGCCTGAAATCTGAATTTGTTTTACTTCCATGTTATTTAAAGTGAATAGGAATTTATTTTGCAATTGTTTCTGGAACATTGTGTATCCAAAAGCCTGGTTTAATTTATATAATTACATATAAAGATATGTGTGCATGTGTATATATATGCTTTATTTCTCCCTACAAATCTTACCTCTCTTCTAGTGTCAAATCATTAGCCTACAACAGTGAGCCACACGTCCTTACCTGGGTTTTTTTGCATGTTAAAACCTGATTTGAATGGGTTTTTGTTTCCAGAAGCATATTGCCTTCCCTTGGCAGTTTTCCTCTACTGCTGCATTTTCGGGTAGTCCGTTTGTGACACATATTGGCAGTAACATTTGAACTGATCTCTTACAGTGCTTGTCTTAGCAATATCCATTAACTTTCACCTCTAGATAAGGTTTCTTTTTAGAAATCTGGCCTGTTTTACATCCCCACGTCTGTCAAAGTGAAAGTATAAGGGAAACTGAGCACTTTGGTGCAGAATAACTGATACTCTCTTATTGACATATTCTAGGACTGAAAACAATTTAGAAATGTAATGAGATGTTTAGTTAGAGAGTTATTAAAATTGTTTCATTAATCAACAAACCTGCTTTTTTTTCCTGCATCTGGGACATACTGTAGATGTCTAAGTAATTCAAAACTGCATTTTGATTGTCGTTATGTGAAGATGCTTAAATGTATCTCATGAAAATACTCAGCCCATACAAGTTTTCACATGTTCCCATTTGCATCAGCAGTACAGTACCTGTCCTTTGCATCTGATTTACGTTCTGCTGCTATTTACTCTGTGAACTATAGCCAACCCCACACCTAAATTTTGATCTTTTGTAGAAATGTCATTACTTTATCCAAGCTATTGTAACAACAACATTTTTTCTGTATGGTCCATACCTGAAAAATTGTATAATCTCATGTTTCTTCTCTCTAGCTTTGTTAATGTCCTACAGCAGACAATCAGGAATGTGCTTTTTCATTTTTAGTTATCTGACTCCATGGATGCTTTACCCTTACTGAGTAACATTAATACTATTATATACTTCTGCTTTACATATAACTTTCCCCTCCCATCTGCACTATTCCTATTGCATTGGGGTATAAATTATGCGCACTTTATCTTAGATTTCTTCTGCTGCTTCTTCCCCCCCACTCCCTCTCCCACTCTCATCTCCCATTCACCTCTTTTACAAACCTTCATGTTCCTTTTTCCCTGAGCATCTTTTGCTATCTGACTATCTAATCATAGACTATCTGCTTACTCTAGTCCCCCCAGAAAGTTTCCCATTTCATTCCTTCTTCTTTTATGAAGGACGTGTTCTTCCTTGTTTCTTACAAAAGGCAGGACCCAGCTTTTCAAAACAGGTCTTCAGGCTCTTCCAATGAAGCTTAAAAGAATAGAAGGTCAAATTCAGCTGCAATGGGTAACATCTCATCTCAAAGGGAAGAATTTTCTCCCAAATACTTTCATGAAAAAAAAAAAAAAAAGGAAAGAAGAAAATGTGAAGAAAAACATCTCTAGATAAGTAACTTGCCTTTATCAACTTTTTTTTTTTATTAAAAAGATAGGTCTGAGAGACAATGTAACAAACTAAAGACTATGATGTTGTGCAGTAGGCAGTGTTGGTGTTACTTTTAAAAGATTACGTTTATGAGCTTTTTTTAAGGATGCATTGGAAGGAAATTTTGATAAGAAAAAGAAGATAATACTGTATTACTAAATGAAGTGCTTGCCTCTTCCAGGTATGTGCAGGTACAAAATTTCCCAGTACAACTGAAAGTAAGAATTTGCATCCCCGGGATAACAAACTCCTTGGAACAGGAAAGGAAAAGGAGGAAATTCTGTCAACTTCAGAGCTATGACCTTTTTTCAGTTACATCTCTCCACTGGAGGGGCTCATGCAAGAGGTTCAGATGACTGAGGGATGAAAAGATATTGCTTCAGCTACATGGTATCTATCTCCGTTGCTGCTTTAGAGTTTGTGAGGATCATTACTTTCACTACTTTAATAATGTTTGTGTTAGTAATCTGTAAGCGAGTACTCAATAGGGACTCCATTTTGTAGCAGCAGTCATATTCTGCTTAGCCTAGGACAAACATGTACATAATAAAAATAATGTAAACTCATTTGAAAAAGACAACCAGATTTTGAATTATTTTAGACATTTTGCAGGGAATAGCACCTAGAAAAGTAACATAAGCATGTGGAAGAAGAAAAAGAAAAAGTGAAAACCCTTCTTCTTGCATAACTCCTTGCGGTTTAGCTCTGCTTGAGAATTATAGTTCTGTTTTTTTTCAATGCAAGCTGGTAGAGCATATGCATTTATTTGATTTTACAGTGTTTCATGTGAGAGAGCTTGTATTGTCTCATAAAACTACTGAAGGAAAGGAATTAAGGCAGGGTGATAGAATGTAACTTCCTTCCTCCAGTTTCCCCACATTTCTGAAAAATGTGACATTGAAGACTGGATGCAATCCAACCTTTATAGATCAATGCCCTGTTTAATTTAAACACCATCTTCCCATCAGCTACTGTTGATAAATTAAGACATAACTCTACTGTATATTCCTACATCATTAGAAGACTCTGAGGAAAGGAAAAACAAAGCCTCAGACAGCAATGGCATTCATTCAAATTATTAAACTATCTTTTCTCAACTGGGTGAAGTCTGAAGTAGATAATGCACAATGATGTTGATTAAGTTATTGTATAACTCTCTTCTGTACAACTGTAGATGGGTGATGGAACACTGAGAGAATTTCTGATCTTTAAACTATTGCACTTTATCAAATATGAATAGAGAAACTGTTGTTTAATTTCATTCCTTTCAAACCCTGCAGTGTAATTAAGGGAACTAAATCTTAAAATACAGTTTTCACTTCATATTTAACTTAATATATATTCTGCCCCTGTCATATCTGCCAGCTGAGGTTCTAAGATGTCCCACATAGCATCCAGAACATTAAATAAGTGTTTCCACAATATCAGGAAAACATTTTAGTAATGATCTTGATCAGAAGTCCAGTGAAATGTAACGTTAACTGCAGTGATCTCTTAGCCAGATCTATGTAGAGAAAGTCATGAGAGAATATATATTAAATAAATTAATTACACTTTAGATATATTAATGACATACTAATCTCACTGTCTTTTCCCTCCACCATCTGTCACATAACATGGCACAGTTAGTCAAGTCACAACTGGTAAACAGAATTACAAAAATGGGATTTGTAAGGATTATAAAATAACTGGATAATTTCATCACCAGTGGCATTTACTGTACAAACCCAGTTTTTTCGCCACACAGTTTTGTATCACATCAACTGCTTATCGTAAAGGTGAGGTAGGAATTTCCCCTATATATCCGGATAAAGAAATGACAGATTTAACATCCAAGAAGACTGTTCTCCTAGCAGAATGTAAAACAGCCTAAGGCAAGGGACTACAAGTTAAACACATAATGCCATACATTTCTTGGGACTGCTATGTATTGATGAAAAATTGCCATTTTTCTTGCTCTTGCTTATGTCACTCTTCCTGTAAATTTTATGCCTATAAGCACTATCTTTGAGCTTCATATTTGGAATAACACAAAAATTGTAGAGATAGGCAAGTCGAAATCTTGTTCAGACTGGTTCTGCTTCTGCAAGTGGTGATTCCAAATGCTTTTGGAGCCTGTACAGCCTCTAAGCCTGTGCATGTTTGTAGCTGCAACTAGCTTTCTGGTTGCTGTCTTATGAATGTAAATGGTGAAGACTAAGAACTAGAAAACTCCGAACAGCCATCCCATTAAAAAATTAGACAGCTATATAACACCTCCATCCTTATAAAGTCTGATTATCTTTTTTAAAAAAATAAATTCCCATCATGAGCTGCATAATGCCTGAATTTTGCAACATACCTTAAAGTCAGTAGGTAATTCAATGGGATAATTCACCTTTAAAATTGGAAATTCCATCTCAATTGCCTCTGCTATAATTATATACCTAGTAGTGCTGCACAGACAGAGAAGAGCAAACAAAATCAAAGAACAAGTCAGCATAGATCTCAAGGACTACTGACAAGGGCAGCAACGGACAGATGCTGCAGAGGAGTGCCTAATGCACCTTGCAACTATATATTAACATCAAGGAGATGTATCGGTGGGCTGCACATGAAGCATGACAATAAACCATAGCAATTTCATCTTGCACATGTTACTGGCCTTTATGTCCAAACCTCTTCTGGTAATCTAAGCAATGCCAGGGTAGGGGTTAAGGCAGAACAATTGTTTATACATACATATAAATGTAATATGATTGTGCAACATTTGTTTTCTGGCACTGTCCCTGGCATCATTTAAAACCATGACAACTAGTATTATGTTGAACTTCCAAGTACTGTTTTGAGGACAACACAGGCTGTTACACCATTTCCAGTCAGTTTTATGTAAGATAAGAATTGTTTTATTTTAAGCACACAAATAAGATTTTTTGTTACAAGCATAGTCCTTGGCATGGCTTTTCCCTATCTCAATTAGTATTCTCAGGCTATGCTCAGGTATATATCTTTGACCTTTATTTCTACTCCTTTACGTCTAACATATATATGACAAACTATGATGAGCTTAAAAAAAGCCCAAGGTCACCTACATGAACTTTAATCTTTACCAAATGTATATCTATATACCAATGTAAATGATGTAAATGTATATTTGTGTACCAAACAGAATCTGACAGGTTGGAATGACCATTTAACACCATTTTAAAAACCTAACCATTTAAAAAAGTAACCTATTAAAAGCCATATACGGCAGTGTTTGATTACTGCAATATGCCACATTTGAAATTCATGCATTTTCTATTAATAGAATGACAAATTCTTCAACTGTTACTTATTCATATTGACACTAATGCATGCTAAATGGAGCAATGTGAATCAGCTATGCTTTTGTACAAAGAAGTACTATTGATGAGACTGGAGGATAATGGTTTGAATGTATATATCTCATTTTTCTGCCTTTGATTCCTTAGAATCACCCACAGGTATGGAAGTGCGACAGATTTTCCTCTGTCTGATGTAAAGGTTAAAATTGAAAGTGGTTAATTTGATCAGGTAAAATTTTACATTTGTTTTCATTATGAGTTCAGTTTTGAAGGATTAAATGCTTTCTTCCAGGTATTCTAATAAAGAGTTTTAAAATCAGAATCAACTTAAAATACCTTTGCCATACATATTTCTTCAGCTTGAAGCTACAAACAGAATCAAGTAGTAATCATGGCTACAGTATGTCTATTTAGTTGGAGGCCTGTTTGAGAAAGAATAATACAATCTAACTAAAATAAATTAGATTTCCTGTTTTTACTAAATTCTTATATTTCCACCATCTATGCAGCACAATTCTTTTGCATATTACCCAGATGTGTACACACACATTTGGAAAACATTTTTTAACTCTCTTGATAAGTGAGCAAACAGGGGAATGATTGCTTCCCTAACACATTTGGAAACATACTGAAATAAAAAAAATTTCACTTGGAAGAATACTTTTGTTGGAAGAGACAGCTCTGTCTACTCCTAAAGTATCTGGTGGGAAAGTGTTCTGAATTTTTCTGTGAGAATAATTTTTTCTTCTGTTAAAGACAGACATTGAGCTGTAATAATTTTAAGATTAATTTAATATTGATTACTGTATTGTGGCATTCAATTAAACATGATGAAAATGAATGAGATTTAATAATAAAATGTTACTGGGAAATTAAAATGTTTATTAGATGGTCCTCATTCAAGAAATCTTTTTGTTTCCTGAGAAATTTTTAATTTGTATTTTATTTCACATTTCAAAGTAAATTTTCAAATAATCAGTAAGGCAGAAATAAGTTTTTTATACAAAGGAAATATGTATTTACAGCTTAATAAAACTTAAATAAACTTGGATCCGCAAAATCCAGACTATTAATTCTTTATTACTACCTGAACTTTCTGCCTGAAACATATTTCTTGGTCTTCAGTACGACTAAGACTACATGAACTTCAGTCTTCTTAATCCTTTAAAAATCTAGATGCATGCCCTGCTTGCAAATTTATAGTGGCTTAGGCATCAGAAGCTGATAAAGTATATTTGTATAACAGAAACATAGGAAACATATTGTATGCAAAATTATGTATTTCGAATGTACAGACATCCTCTAGTACTAACTTTGCATCTTTATTAGAAAGGCTCCACAGAGTATAAAAACATAATCTAACAATCTCTGTTGGCTTTCGCTAAGTATAGATTCAACCTGTGTGTCACTGGGCATAGCATTCAAAGACATACTGTATGTGTTCATTGAAGATCATATGGAGTTTTTTTCTAATACATGCTTATTTTATCTTAAAATATTTGTCTTTATTTAAAAGGTTATTTGTTCTCTTGTACTTAAACATTGACGTTTGTCATTGTGGTTTGGCTGGCAGAGAAACTGGGGTTAGGTGCATGTTGACATTTGTCAAAATACTGATGTAGTGTGAAAAATTTGCATTTACTGCTTCTGCGCATCAGACTTCTTTGAAGAACCTCATGTCCATAGCTGTACCTGTGCATGTTTGTGTATATATCTATACAACATATACACATACAATGCTGAGAGCAAGAAGACGCAAGGTCTATTGATCTATCTGTTTACTAGTACTCTGTTGAAGTCTTAAGGCTTGCTTATTGTGCATCAGGTGTTCCTCACCAATTATTCACAGGATGTCACAAGATCAACTCAGAAGTCCAGCTGATGAAGGACAGTACATATAAGTATATTCTTAAAAAAAAATAAAATCAGTAATTCTCCTTGCAGGTAAATGGTCGGTTCACAGATAGTTTACTTCTAAAATAATTGTGAATGGCCAGTAGCTACTGACAAGCAGTGGAGGTGTTCTTTCTTTCAAAATATTCAACTTAGCTCAAATTGTGCTGGACATGAATATTTTTTACCAAATTTTAAAGGAACTGATGAAACTCATATTAACAGCTGCCCATATTGTTATAACTGTGGTGCCAACACTTGTAAATTGGTGTACTTTCTTGTCAGGTGATGGTAGCAACATGATGGGAACTACCAGAATTTCTTAGCTCTGTATGCTGAAGTGTCACTTATAATCAAAACTAACTCAGCAAGAAGCACTAAAACCTTCCTTCTAGCTAATCTGCAGTAATTTCTACTGCATTTTCTCGTCAGAATGTATTGCCTTCCACTCTCCCTTCAGAGCACAGAAACAGTAGTAGTTTGGATAAACAAGTAAAATGATTGTTCAGAAATCCCCAAGATGAAAAATATCTTCAATTGGTTTCCTTCAAAAAACAAAATGTAAAAATTTTTGATGAATACATCTACAGATAGCCAATAATATATAGTAGAGCTAGATTGGATACCATTTGTTTTCACAGGAAGCTCAAGGATGAGGCTTTTATTATTATAATGCTAAGGAACTAAATTTGCAAACATATTGGAAGATCCTTCATAATAAGTAGAATTGGAATAGAAAAATGCGAGAATTTGAACTCCTTGGATGTTCACACAGGGGCAAGGATTATATTTTAGTTCAAGCTTGGTGAATTCTGTGGGAACGTTTAATCATGAGCATAACCACCCAAAGTACTAGCTCTCTTATATGGAAATTCCAGAAACTACAACTTGACACTTGTTCATCTGCTGGTTCCTGTACATTAACTCTGTTGCAAAGAGAACACTATGTTCATCATCATTTGGAAAGCAGAAAACAGGGAACAATTTCTGCCTTATGGTGGCAAAATTTTGTTAAAATAACTTGTGTGATTTCTACCAGAGGTTATTTTTAGATCTGACTGAA
>NW_009593091.1:53959-84361 GCF_000690535.1 Cariama cristata | reverse complement strand
TTAACCAGCACTCTTCCCCCAGTTCTACCACTTCAATAAAAATGACACAGTAGTTTCCTGGTAAAGAATTGTGAGTACTTATGCAGTAATGCAAAGTTTATTGGTGAAGTTCTTTCCTCCCTGTTTATCTTATAGAATTTGTGCTTCCTGTGGAAGGTCCCACTATGCATGGTCAGTCAACTAAGATGATGATTATCAGCATTCATAACATTAAACTGCTACTTCTTTAAGTCTCGTGACAGCTGAAAAAGGACTGAAAGAAATGGTTTCCACACCCTACAGACATCTTAAAAATGTATTAATTCCATTTGCTGTTCTAGGAAAATTATTAATTTTCAAACATTTTTAAAACATTTGTGGTTGTTTTTTATAGAAGTTAAAATTTGAAGAGAAGAAATTTTAAAGATTATTGCTCATTTTAGAACACCTAAATAAATACCTTTTTCTTTTTTTAATTTTTTTGATTAGCAATGTGTTGAATTCCACCAATTTCTAAGATATTTGGACAAAAAAGATGATCTGATGGTTTTGGATAGAAAACATTGTCACATTTTTTTTCAGACTAGTTTCACAGAAGTTCCTAAACAGAATCTGCTAAAAATGTTTCTCATTGCATTTTTCCATATGTTTATTCTTTTTATAGCCTAGTAGACAGTAGTAAAGTAAGGCCAGGGCCCATTCTTAGCATAATAAAAATTGCATAGCTTCGAAGTAACTCAGTATGAGTAAATGGTTCTGTTGCTTTCAGTGAAGTTACTCTGCACAGACATTTTTGTAACAATATCTACAAGTCTATTGTCTCTTCAAGGGATTGATCCTTTCAGCTGACTCTGGTTCTTCTAAATAATGAGTTAAGACGCTCAGGACTCCGCAGGGGGATAGGATAACATAGCCATAATAGAAATGTGAAATAATATAAGAATTAAATCTATCTATCATATGTTTGAAAAGAAATTAAAGTGTACGTAATTTTTTATCATATTATTTCTCTGCTATTCATTAAAATGGAAAAAAAATATGTAATGATAGTTTCTTAAGCTGTGGTAAATTTCAAGTTTTGTATGGTGAACTTCTGTTCTGGAAAAATTTATTGTAAGAAAAATAAACATTCTTATATCTACAGTGCTCACAGAAAACTGTGCAGAATCTAGGTGAGTCATGTATGTGGCTTGTTTAACCTTTTGAGGCAGAATTTACTTTCCTGCCTGTAGGTGTTTAGGCTCTGGAGTACTCCTAGATTTCACTTTGTGGCCTTCAATGACAAACCTCAGCTTTCTGCCTAACTGTAACTTCACTTTCACCAAAAAAAAAACCACACTCCAAAACCCACAAAAAACCAAACCGACAATAGCAAAAAAAAAAAGGCTTATTTGGAGGTTGTGGTTCTTCAGGAGTCCTTGGTTGGCACCAGCCCCTGAGTAATGAGGAGATGTCCAACTCAATAACTATAAAGTGGATTGAGTCAGCTCACAGAGATGCAACATTGGAAGAAGTGCTGACTTCGTTTATTTCACAACTGCTAGATGTGTCATTATAAACTGGAAGTTAATCAATTCTGAAAGTAATTGTGGAGCACAGTTGGGAAAGGAAAGCTGACCTAAGGGGGGTGGGGGGAGGGAAGCATGTTCTCAAGTTCTGAAAGAGAGACTCGGCACATTATATCATCTGATACAAAATACTAATTCTTGTTTTACTGCTGAACTAACTAGAAATACACATCCTGAAACTGACGAGGATAGTAGCAAACCATAATCCAGATATTAAAAAAAACTCCCATAACTTTTAAAAGGTGCACTGAGCAGATGCAAAAACGTTGATAGATTTTGAATGTCCCAGAACTATGTCGTTGGAACTAGAAGTACAAAGCTAGCTGCCCATTTACTGTGTAACATTTCTCTCTGTTGAGACTGAGAGTGAGTTCCTCTTTAAGAAGGTACACATCTGGGAAATTGAATTTTGTGGCTACACGGTTCTTGGGCTCTTTTTGTCTTTTGTCTTTTTGTCTTTTGTCGCAAAAAACTTGATATTCAAAGTTACAGAAAAGCTCATGGCAAAAAGAAATCTAATCTTCAAGTTAGCTTTGTTTGCTTACTTCTAAATTATTCACTAAAGTGGAGGAACAAATGGAGTTCAATCTCAAAGAGATTTTTAAAAATAAGGTGGTTTATTTCTCTGGTATATATACAAAATTATTGATGAAAATGCTGTGTTTCTGAGAAGAGGTTTGAGATCAAATAGTATAATTATTGGTAACTTTGAGCAACTGAAACTGAAAGTTATGTAGTCTCCATCCTTGGAGGTTTTTGAAACCAGACTGAATAAAGTCTGGTCTGATCTCACTTTTTGAACCTGCTTCGAGGAGGAGTTTGTAGTAGATACCTCTGAGGTCGCTTCTTAAATGACTCGAGGAATTGGCAGCAACCATCTCTCCAAAACCAAGCACAAGGTCTAATTGGCAGTATCTAAACACATCTTAAGTTTTAAGGCAAAGTTATCCGCTTCCTGTGTTAGGCGGTGCAGTCCAGAAACACATGCATGGTTCAAAGCGATCACTTGAGAATGCAACATCTCTAACAGTTTGTGGAGTTCATATTTTCAAAGGATCATTCCTTCCTGACAAGGAAGAGGTTAAGAAATTTCTTACTGTGTAAACAGTTTATTCATTTTAGCAGCATTATCTAGTGAGCTAACTACAGCTCCACATGTTTAAGGTACCAAAAATCAGTGATTGCAGGTTCTGACACCGTATGTCCAAGAAGTCTAACTATAGGCAGTAATGAAAAGTCAAAAAGCCAAAACTCTGCTTGTATGTGTAAACGAACAGTAGCAGTGTCCACTACTTCTTTCAGTGATGTACTCGCAAATGCAAATTAGGGTTCCCAAATCTGGTGCATAATACCTCTCATCAAAAGCCGAAGAGCAGTACCATTTCTACCTTTTCTTTTGCCAAGCCCTATCATGAATGTTGCATTGATTTTAATGGACATGCAGAGATGTGAAGTGCCAGACAGTGTGGCTGAGCCCATCAGAAGGCATTTGTGTACTGCACACACAAGCAGAGTCTCCGCAGAGGGATGCGGTAGGCAGGACACACTCATTTGACCCTGCTTAGAGTGTAGTCCTGCTTTTAAGGCTGAATTCTTTGACTTGCTCCTCTTCATGATGGAACTGCCTAGCACCTCATAAGCTGCTCGCTGAAAAAATACCTCTCTTATTAGAGCCAAAGAGCGTATTTTAGCACTAATGCAGAGACTTTTGTGGTTTTGGACTTTCCTCTTGTCTTCCCCCCAAATCTGTCATCCATGTGTTATTTATTATCCTGGGAAGATCTTCTGTGTCAAATGTCATTTATCACTTCTGTTCAAATTAAAGAACAATTTGTGAAAGGGTAAGCAAGAAAAAGTCTTATTTATTTTCTACACAAGGTAGATTCATGTTTGTTAGTTTTGCACTGTTATTTCAGTTAAAAAGGACAGATGGATTTCCCAAGTTTGTTCTACATTTGAAAGTTTTGTACAATATAGTGCATTAGTTAAGGATTTGAAAAAATTTATACCCTAGCTAAAACAGATGTACTGGCAAAAGAACTTTTGGCAGTGCAGCTTACTCTATGTGGCAACTTGTTTAACTTATTCAACAGAGTTAATTTACTAGTATAAGCTATATATTTACCTAGACCTGGGAAAGACAGTAATACCTCAATGTGCAAACTTTTTTTAAATGTAGAAAACCTGTTATGGTCTGAACTTTCCTCTAACACATACGCACATGATCTCAAAATCCCTTCTATGAAAGAGTGGAAGTTTTTTTACTTGACTGTGGTGTTGAAACAGGAAATTACAAAATGTTGTAAGTAAAATAACTGTAACAGTTCAGTCATTCACATGTAATCCCTAATAACTGAGTTGACAGTCTGTAATTACAATGCAAAGAGTCTTCTCATTAAAGGTTAAAATATAATTAGACTTGTTCATAATTTTCTGAAATGATTCTCTAACATTTGACAAAAAAAAACATTCTTGTGGGAATCATCATTTGTAGACATCTCTCATTCTAACAAACTCCCAAAATCAGAGTAATGAACTTAAAAGAAGGAACCTTCTCCATGTCAACTTTTCACAGGCAAATTAAGAAAATCCAAACCATACCTTGTACTACACAGAGGAAAGTGCCACTCCATCCACTGGGCACAGAAACAGGAGAAAATGATAAAGGATTGACTCATAGAATAATTGAGATTGAAAGAGACTTTTGGAGATGACCTGATGCAATCCACCTTTCCCAAAGCAGAGGTAACTTTGAAGGCAGAAAAAAAGAAAGGTTGAAATTTGGCTGCTGCGTCCAAATAAGGAGTTAGCAACCAGTACCATGGGTAAAAAAACTAAAATACCAACACCTTTTTGATCCAACTATGTAAGTGGATATCAGCACAACCAGGAGAGGACAGCTTCTTGAACACTGTCGCAGACACTTGTTTGAAAGGTTCCCATGTGCAGTGCTAGCAGCTGGTTCACAAATGAAACATCAAAGAGTCCGCCATGAATTTTAGTGTTTTTCAACTGAGTAGCAACTGAATCTCATTTAGTTCGATATTATAGAGAAATTACTTGCCAGTTTTTAAAGAACTTTTTCCACTTGCAGTCCTGTAAAAAGGATCAAGAGCATTTTCTTTAGTACTCTTACAAGTTGAAACAATGTCGGTTTGGTTTTTCTTTAAGGTTGCTTCTGAGTTTACATGTTATGTGCCACTTTTCCACTTACGTTTTTTGTTCACCCTGTCACATCTTCAAGCAGGTTTACAATGGAAACCACAAAGATGGTGCTCGCTCTGCTGGATTCCAGACTCTGCATCAATGAACATTCATAAAACATGAAAGCGTGTCAGAGATACTAAGAAAAGCAAAGTACAGAATACTAGTGTTTGGGGTACTTTCCTGGGAAACAAAATTTGAGAGCTTAAATTTCTTTAGGCAGAGAAATTTGATCCCCCACACTATAGGTAAGTTGTTTACCCATTGGCAAGTGGATGAGTCTTCTCATGTCACTTTACTAAATGCTTTTACAAACCTCTGGAATTTTGTAAATTCAGCCAGTGAAGGTCTCAACGGTCAGTACTGAATAACAATCGTTGGCCACCTGAAGTCTCCTGTTGTCTACTACCTTTTACCTTGAGTAACCAATTAAAAAAAAATTATATCTATCACTTCATGTTTTACTTACTGCATTTTCTGCCTCAGCATGGTAAACAAGTAGCCAAACAATCATTGTCTTAATTTTGAAGCTGACATTTGTTTGGAATTGTAAAACAAAATAGAGCTTCGAAATGAAAATTCTGTAGTAAAATCCATAATTGGGTTGCTTAGAATAGATGCCAGGGCTCACAGTAGAACAGACACTGCTGAAATTTTCATCATCAAAATTACGCATTTCTACTGAATCAGTGGAACTAAAAAGGATGAGGATACATGCAGTAGGCAGTGTTTAGCGCTTCTTGAGGCAGAGATAATAGAAAGCAGTACTAGGACATAATGAAAAAAGTTTTCTGAAATATAAAACTTTATTTGTTTGTTTAATTCTTTTCATATGCTGCCTTCCTGATCTCCCTTTATCAAACTGTTTGGGTTTTTTTTATATTTTCACTTTATTCTTCTGTATCACCTGACTTTAAATTCCCATGGTTCTGTCCAAACTTTCCTTTTTTTCTCTTTTCCAGTAAAGAGAAAAAATAAGTTTCTGATATAAAAATAAGTAAGTCAAAACTGGACCTTCAAAATATGGGATCTGCAAGTTCACGCCTTCTTTGAAAGTTTTCATTTAGTTTTCCTCATTACTGTAATGACCTCCTACTTACTTCACACAATAGAATTGCATATGTCAGTTCAAGCAGAACACTAGAGACAGAGAAAATGAACTAATTAAAATTTGGATTTGCCAAATGCTTTCTGCTAGTGGTGCGAATACAAACAGCATTTTTTGGTATTGAACTTTTCAAGGAGATCAACATTTATTGGCAAGTATTGTATGTTTTAACAAACTCATCTGCTTAAAATTTAAGTCTTATGCATCTGTTTCCTTATAACATGTTACAAGAATAACCAATTTAAATTTATCATTCCTCAAGTAGCCCTTATTTTGAGTGATGACACTCTTTTAGTCTTAACTGGACTATGCTCTAGACAAATTAATATCTTTGTTTATTGTTTTTAATATCAGCCCTAGAGAAACATTCACAGTAAATTAAATAGTTTACATTAAAACAACTCTACAGTTTTAAGCTTACTGCAGAGATGGATTATTTATGTCCCTCCTTTGGGGCATTTGTTTAAATTGCTTATTAGTTTAACTAAAAATACAAAATAGCCTTTCAATTTCTGCATTGACTTATGAAGGGCTGAAGATTTTTAGTACTGTTAGCAAATTTCAACCTAAAATTGAGAAAAGCATTGGGTGAAGAGTGAAGTGAGGTGCTTACTGTTTTACCTACGCTTCCTTCTTTTTTTGGAAATGTCAAATGTTACAGGTAGTGGTTGCTCTGCTGCTTTTCCTTGCCTAGTACTTCCCAAACTTTTGGTCACATCCTCTGGTTAAATCATTTGACTGGTGCTGAGCACAGTGTCTGCTCCCATGGACGAAAGCAAAATGCAAGGGGTAGGACAAGTGCTCCCTGTCGTAGGAAATATGCTATTTATGCCATTCTGTCATAAAGCATACAAATGCTAAGATTAATGACTTGAAATTTTAGCTGTGGTGGTGCTATTAGTCATAAGTCACTCATGGAAAAACTGCTGTCTCCTGGTGCTTTTTTGAAGCACTTAGGCAAACCATATTTATGATTTTTCTCACAGTTAACTTCATTCCTTACAATTGTTCTCCTTTTTTACATTTGCATTTTAACAAAATGCTGAGAATTTGAATAGATATTTCCTCATTGCACTCACATATGCTTCTGCATGTGTTTCTTGCGCTATTAATGTTTACATGCATTTTTCTTTAAGTACAGGTTAGTATACCTAGTGACAACATTTGGCAGCAGGCTCAGACCTTTATAGCAATACTTCTCCAAAGCTGAACAAACCTGGAAGGAGAGGTCTATTCTTAAAGGAATTAGAAGGAAGGAAATCAACCCCAATCTTGCACACACTTAAAGCACCTGCAGAACTTAATGATGTGAATACTCAGTTGGAGATCAATAACAAGCATTTAGCATACAGTTAATGCATTCTTCAGTGATTGCAAGGTCAAACCCATGTCTCCTTATTTATTTGGGTAACAGCAACAGCCTAAAGATATGAGATGTAATGCACTTTAAGACATCATTTTAGCATGCATGGTCATTTCTGAGTACTACCCATACTAAATGGAGGAAAAGATTGGTGTTTCTTTGACACTCTTATCACCAGATTAAATATCACAGTAATAATCACATTTGCAAACTAGTTAACATCAGTGGAAGGCATTTTGAAATCCTATTCTGGGATACAGCTGTATTTCCCTATGTGACTGTAAATCAAGCTCTGACTAGTATAAACTAGCTGTATTCTTAAAGCCAAAAACAAAACCCCAAACACAGCCAACAAACAAACAAACAAAACTCCAATCTTTGATGCTTTTCTTTTCACCTGCAAAATACTTCTCTAACGCTGCCTGTAACACACATGTAATAATCACTTCCCCATATTTCACAATTTTCTTGTCCCAAGCCATAAGCCACCCACACAGCCAGCAGCCATGCTGGAAGACAATTCGTAGAGCCTGGAGCATTTTGTCTGCTTCTATTATAAGCCTGTACAGTTGCGTAAAATCTGTGTATTGGAGAGCATATTTAGAGAAAAATATTAATACCTCGTTTACTTTTGCTCATATTGCTAGAGGCACCATGAAAGTTCAGAACACAGTCCACACTTTCCCATTCTGTGGAAAAGATAAGAAAGGAAGTAACTGAAGTTTGTCTCTGAATGATGTGAGGAATCAGATGAAACAGAAAACATCCAAGAACCACGCAGGAAGTTGAGCTGACAATGGCATCTTGGTAGAGAAGAAAAATGGCAACATACTGATTTTTGTTCTAGGGAGATTGAGAGTTGGCTAACTTTTCCTGCACTCAGCAGGATATAATTGCAACATAGCAGAGCAAAATGAACAGCCCACCCACAAGTGAGTTCAAGAACATATCATATTATTTGTTTCAGTGTAAGCATTCTTTTACTTGGCAGTTCAGTATTTGGATTAAATATATTCAGCTCTTTCACTCTTGTTTCCTTTTTGCCATTGTAGGAGTTGAATTAAGACATCAGCTCCTCCTTCATTGTTTGCCAATATTCAAGGTAGAAATATTGCACTAGAGGCACAATGGAAAAGAGGATTCATTAGCAAGAAACATCAATGTATTTATGTGACCTTAAAAACCCAATCATAAAGGAGGAAGTGGGCTGTATTAATGACATAAACAAATATATACCTAGCAGAGGAACACATCTAATTGTGTATAGTTTTATATCTAGATGTACTATATTCCTTAATTTAGAAATCTTCAAAAGATTCATTATGAAATCATAGGGCAGAGTAAAATACAATACAGAGTTTAACAGTGTACACATGACTTAGTTAAGACTAGACTGGTATAAGAAATTGGGGCTGCAGGAATAGGTGGAAGACATCCTCACAGAACCATGGTAGGACAAAAAGCCATATACATTATCAGAATTGGAAACAGTTGTGTGTTGATTGGATCTAATACTGTCCTTGATCCAAGAAAAATAATACCATAAGATTGTATTGTTCAAATGACAGAAATAATCAGAATTCAGAGAAGTGTTGCACAGGACAGCAGCAGAAGTGAATCTTTACTTACCTACTGATCTGAGAAGTATAGTTTTAAAGAGGGTTGACCTTGGCTGGCTGCCAGACCCAGCAGCTCTCTCACTCCCCCTCCTCAACCGCACAGGGGGAGAAAGTAAGATAAAAAATCTTGGCTTGAGATAAAGGCAGTTTAATAAGAAAAGCAAAAGCTGCACACAGAAGCAAAGTGAAAAGAGGAATTTATTCACTACTTCCCATTGGCAGGCAGATGTCCAGCCATTTCCAGGAAAGCAGGGCCTCAGTACACGTAGTGTGCACGCAGTGTACACATGCTTGGGAAGACAAATGCCATAACCAAGAATAGCCCCACATCCTCTTCCTTTCCCTCAGCTTTTCTTGCTGAGGACAACATTGTGTGGTATGTAATATCCCTTTGTCAGTTTGTGCCAGCTGTGCTGGCTGTGTCCCCTCCCAGCCTCTTGCCCACCCCCAGCCTACTGGCCTTTGGGTGGAAAGGGATTGGAAAGAAAGCCTTGATGCTGTGCAATCACTGCTTGGCAGTAGCCAAAACACTGGTGTGTTATCAACACTGTCCTAGCTACAAATGCAAAGCACATCACTATATGGGCTGCTATGGGGAAAATTAACTCCATTGCAGACAGATGGACAATGTTAATCCCAGGAGAAGACACGTTGATAAATACACAGCATGATCCAAGGGTTTAAGCAAGATAGATGTAATTGGTACTGCATAGCATTGTGCTAAGAGTTGCTTCACAAGCATATCCACAAATGGATAATCTAGTTGTCAAGAAGCAGCCAGCAAAGGTACCTCTCCATACTCCTGTTTTCTGCCTCTTCACCAAGAACTTGCTTGGACTGAAGAGAAAATATGAGATTAAGAGCTATCTTGCAGCTTTTGCTCTTTTCCACAGGAATAATCATGTCTGTGGCAGCCTAGGACAAGGTGATCAAAATGGAAACGATCCTTTTTCAGCAAATCATGTCCTGTGTGAAGCTACAGAAAAACATTCAGCACATATTCGTTTTTTCTAGATGTAGCTGCAGCCTGAAGAAATGTATTGAAGATCAAAAGATATGAGCAACAAAGGTGTCCAAACTGAACATGCTCTAAAATATAATGTAGCTTGAGTATTTTTATTTTTTTACTTCATGCTTTCAAAGAAAACTGCCTTCAGGCTTAATCCTTGCATATCAAAGGGAACAAATGTAATAAAAAATGTTTTCAAGAGAATTTTCACACTAGGAGATGTTATAAGATGCTTGTTTCAAGCTCTCATTGAAAATATTTTTCAAACCAAGCTTATTTCAGGCTTGAGGTGAACATGGAAAGGTTCACCACGTTGGTCTATCTCCTTGATAGAATGGATATAGCTGTCTCCTCCTCCATCTTCAGGGCTTTGTGGTCTGGGGATTGTGAGCGAGTCTGGGCCATTCTTGTACCTCTGCAGCTGAAGAGCTCTTTTGGTCTTTGGTAATTGTTTTCTTTGGGAGATAAATAGAAGAAACCCAACTCACCCACTACTCTCATCATTAGCAGAGGGACACCTGTGAAGGTAGTTACTCAACTTTTTCTTATCAATTCCGAGGTCCATGCCTACATCTTCTGTGTTCTTGTATAAGCCTTTTTCTCCCCTTTTCAGAGTTTCTTTCCCACAACTATACAAATAAGTGATTTAAAATATATTATTTAGGAGTTGCTTTTCAGTAGTTCCCCAGACCCTTGATGCCAACTCCTCCTTGGGAAGTAGACAACTATAATTCAGCTGGTTCATTGCCGGATCCTAGGTTCCAGCCTCCTCCAGAGGATGCGCTCTGTTGGGCCAGGCTCTGAAGATGCGAAATTTCCCTGCTCACCTAAGGAACTGTGTAAATGAGCCTTCCCTGTCCCCTACTACCATGTCCTTCTGTTCATCAGAGATCAGATAGGGTAACTAAACAGGGCTGTCCCTTCTTCTGGACGTGACAGGTAATTCTACCCCATTACAAGATGTTTCCAGGTCTATCTCCTCCCAGAGGAATGGGGGAAGTTATCTCCCACTCCCTTTTTTTCCAGGAGTCCAGCTGTCATTGCCAGCTAGATCCAAATGAACAATGTAGTGCATTCTTCCAGCTGCCGCTCAAGCTTGAGATTAATTCCTGTTAATATCTGTATAGTTAACAGTATTTCCCTCCAAAAATCCATCTATTCTCCTATCCAGGAGATTAAGAAAAAAAAAAAAAAAAGCAATAACAAGGCAACTTCAGCACTATTTAGGGCACCACAGTCTGCCTTATCTCACCACTATGACCTTAATGTCTTTTTTTTTTTCCCATCAGTTCTTACTTCTTTTACTTTACAAATCATTTGAGGTGAATCTGCATCTTTGTTCTTGTGTTCACACAGAACATAGTATAATGGCATCTCAGCCCTCACAAAGGATTTACAGGGGAAACAGAAATATAGAAGAATATATTTTATGGAATAATTTGCTAGAAAGGCTGCCGAGGCATCATTACCCAGTTGTGGGAACAAAGCTGTAGGGAAGGAGGAGTTACAGCTGAAGGTCTTTCACTTCACCCTGGCTGCCAAAAGTGTTCACAGTTTATGAAAAATGGTACTGAGGACATAGTCTAGTTAAAAACCCCAAATGTTTCAAGCAGACTGCAAGTCAAATTATACTGTAAAACCTCTGACTGTTGCTCATTACAGTGTTTGTGTACTCCCCTCAAAAATTACAAAAACCAGTGTCGATAAAGAGAAATCAGGTAAGTCTACAACCTTCTCCATTTCTCAATTAATTCTGTTGTGTGCTTCAGCTTTCAAAAGTGTATTAATTTCTAATTCTAGTAACAGTTTGTCAATTATTTTTTTTACAAATACTCTGCTCTGTCACTGTTGATCTTGTCTAATTTAATTCTGTGTAATGCTAAGTCTTTTTTTCCCGCCTTCAGTTCCCCTAAGATGTGTCTTTTCTAATGTTTCCAGCCCTCCAAGCATGGCAAATGTTGATGTTTTCTGTGTTTGCATAGTAGGGGGAAAGAGAGATGACCAGCGTGGCATAATATGATGCTTTGAATGCTTCCAGTTTAGCTAGGGTGTAAACATGTAAGGATTGCTCATGAATATGCTAGCAGAATGGACTGGAGAGTGAAGCAGCCTGGGCTGACAAAAATCTGTCTCTCTTTTTTACATTTTACCTTGCGTAAAAGGAAAAGTAAACAGGGAATTATTGAATGGAAATTGGAGTGAATGAAGCAATTGTAACATTTCATAAACATGAACTGCATTTATCCTTGTGAACAGTTAGAGTCCCAGAATTTTTTTCCTGGAAAGGTGGCAGTAATATCTCCCTAAGAATTATTCAGGTTTTGTGCTATCCTTCTGTATGAGATTTACATTAAATTAACATGTATAAGACCAGAAAAAAAAAAAAAAACGTGCTGATAGTTTTAGTGATAAGTCCAAATTACTTATAGCCATAAACACTGGAATTGTACATATTATTCAGTTAAAAAAGCCGTAACAATGAGTTTGCCTATTTTTAAATCTACAAAGCCTTCATATCAGTTTCTGACATAGAACATCACGCTAGGAATTTTTTCTCTTAAACAATAAAAAATATTCAAAATGTTAAACTGAATATTTAGCGCACAATACATGTATTGTATCAAGAATCTGGTTGGGGATCACAGAACAAGGTCTATTTTGAAAAGACCTTAAGGCTAATTTTTACCTCTCTGAATTTATGATATTTAATATAGATCTGTGTGTAGTGTAAAGAACATCGGATCATGCTTCATTGCATAGTAATGCATGATTGCTTTAGGTATAAAATGGAAGCATGATAGAGAATCACCATCCTACTATCACCATCTGTCTATATTTTGATTGGTTTAGTTCTTCTGATGGAGATACTTACTAATGAATAAATGGTATTCCAGATCACTTATCTTTGAATATCTCAGATATTCATTCAGGCCAAAATGAATTAGTATTAAATGCTACTGCATCAGAAAGTCCAATTTTTTTTTATTTTTACCCGCAAACTCAATTTGAGGGGATATTGAGGTAATAAGTTGCAGAATCATCTACCAGCTCATTTTAGTGAACCATTTTTACTAACTGAATTATACTGTAGCCACCAATTTTTGTCCCTCTGCAAAACTGAAATATTTTGATCTACTATCAGGGTCAAAGAATTATAACCAAAGTCTGACCACAAGCCAAATAAGATCATCACTATCAAACACAGGATTTCTCTCGCATATTGCCCAGCCAGGACGCTGAAAGGAGAGTAGCATCCAGAAACGTGGCTACAGTATTTTTTCTGTATTTATTATTAATATTGGAATACTGAGAGAAATTATTGGGAAAGAAAACAGAAAGAGTATGTGAAAGGATACACAATAACTCTTGGAAATTCAGAGAAAATTTCATACTACAAGAGAATTAAAGGTTCAATTCATTGAAAAAGCTTAAAACAAGGTGCAGAGAATGATTTGATTACCATGTTCTAAACAACTTTACAAAACATTATTCCAGGGAGTCACAAAGTCCTTAAACCAGTAGATACAGTTATAATAAGAATAAAAATTATGAGTTTGAAAATCAAACACAAAGAAGAAAAATAAAAGGTATTACTATTGTTATTATTTTTATTTTTAAGATGACTGATTAGTCACTAGTGAAAGAAATAGCAGATGTTTTCAAAGATTCAGTGCTTTAGGGAAAATAATACATCAAATACAAAATATTAGGCTCAGTACAGGAATAACAGTGCAAAGTATGGCATTTAATTTACATGTTTTAATGATTCTTGGCTTTAGGATACAAAAAGATGTAAGGATAGCCAATGAGTAAATGTTCATGAAGTGTTTTCAACAGAAAAGTCTCTTTATAAAGGGTCTAGAGTAAATAATTCTTCAAGGCTAGATATCAGGGATTTATATTGCAAGGCAAAGACATCTCACGTGTTGTAACACAATGAGCTTCCATCTCTGGATCATTACCTTAGAAGTTCCCGAGATACTTTAAAAGAAGGTTGTTCATAGATTTCTGTATGTTATGTTCAACAGTGCATTTAGATTTTTAACTCGAATTTAAATGATTCTTCTCCCCTGAAATGAGCTGAAAGTATGATATGGATCTCAGCTCTATCCCTAAGCCAGGTGAAATTATTCTTATGCTAGCCAAGATTTTGCAGAAAGATCAATACCTTTCACAAAGTAATTTTTAAATCACTCATCAAATGATATCTATATATTCTATTAACAAAACACAAATTTCTATCATTAAAAAAAAAAATCTGTTGATAGTCATTTTAGATGACCTGCAAGATTAACAGATGGCTATGCAAGCAATGCAGCCAGTTTTTGTTCATGCCAATGCAGATCTTGCATATACCATACAAAATAATATAGTCTTAGATACGCACCAATCAATGTCTTTTGTATTTGGATTCTAGTGTTTTACATTAACTTTTTCATGTCAGCACATGATCATCTACTTACAGAAGACTTTTTCCAGAACCTTCTGTCCTGTTGTCTCGGTCAATGACTTTTCCATTCAAGGCAGAAGCTACTACCTTATATTAGGGTGACTACCGTTACCCTACACCAATATGCACAGGGTTTGTGCCATGGGTGCATACACTGTTGCAACTATAAGTTTTTCTTTGTTTCCTGACGTGTCAGAGCTCTTATTTGGCATTTTGGTGGGGAAGGGAGGTGCAAACAGAGTTGCCCTACAAAACACCATTGCCAGCAAAGGTCTCCTCCAACAGTGAGTCTGTCTCTGTTTAACTCTCTCTCACTTTGATATGCCAAATAGGTACTAGACCTTATAAATCTTCCACACCTGCTTGCAGACTACCCGCTACCCCAGTGCCTCAGGCTTCTTTACCCACTTTTCCCTAAAGATCAGCTCCTTTGAGCTCCAATCTCTCTGATCTCAGTTTGGATTAAAAGATCTGGTTTCTTCTTTGGTATTTTGCCCCTCACAGCTGAGCCTGTTTTCATTTACTTGCTTAATGCTCCCTGGTTTAACACTATATTTTCCTAATCTGTTATAAATCCTGCCATAGGTATAGGAAGAAGCAGAAGTTGTTAAAATTCCCTCTCTCTTTACTGTTCTCCCTGTTCACCCTGTCAGATCCCTTTCTTTTTTATGACCAAAGTCGTGTTACTGCTTCCAGCTGAGTTTCCAAGCTGCCCTCTCTGACATTGAGCTGATGTCTGTGCCCTTAGATCCCCAAAATGAATGTCTCTGCTTTCCTACTCTGTTAGTTGTTTCAAATAATCATCTCCTTCAGATCTCCACTTGTCTTTGGGTGCTTGAGATTACTCATTAGTCAGCTGTGTTAATTAGACATCTTGAAGATATACTTCGTTTCTCTGTTTGACACTGTAAAGTTAGGATAGCTAGAAGACTAGCCACATTTCCTTCTCTATAATTTTGATTTAATAATTTAGAAAAAATAAAAGAAATATTTATTTTTATTCATTTGAGCATGTAAAAATATCTCAAATGCTTTCACTAAGCTGAGAACTATTGGGTAGTGAATAACAAAAGCAGCAAAAAACAGTTTAACAATAATTTCTTCTCCATTCCCAGTTTATAGGTAAGCTATTTTTTATTAGCATGGCTCAGTCACTTCCAACACTTTCATAATCCACCTCCTAGCCCAGATACTGGCTTCCATAGTCCTGAGAAAAGCACAGTCCCCTACTCCAGCATCCCCCACTGTTTTTCTTTTTAGATGTTTTATAAACAAATCTCCAGAAAATATCAGCACATAGAGTCCTGCTTAAATAATTGTCTTTCTGCAAACACTGCATAAATGATCAGATGCATCTAGTTGGATCTGGGTTCACTAGAGGTGTAGGGCAGCTCACACCCTTTTCATGATGCTGGTTGCAGGAGACACAGTTCGCATGTCCCACTCATTCCTTTAGAGTAAGGCTGTCTCTGTCTCCTTAATCTGATAGACACTACAGTTGTAGGCACACCAGTTGGACACGTTCAGTGAAGTTAAAACTTTGTTTTCCCTTTAGAAATATGTACATGTTGGATAACGTGAAAAAAAGTTGATAAAGCTGCATTCTTTTTTTTTCCTCACTCTCATATTGGGTTTGCAGACAGACAGCTTCTCTGTACTCTCTGTAGCCCCATTTTTCCACTGTGATGCCTAGTTTAAGCTTTCATTCAGCAAAGTTTTTTGATTGCTACTTCCATTTAATTATGATATTGTTTTGGTCGATAGAAATGAACTTCCCCATGTATTGAAAGATAAGTCTCATACGTAGCAGATAATACTACAGCAGGACAGTTAACTTTGTGGTTGAGTAACTCATCCACAGCCTAAAAGATCTTGATCCAATTTCTAGCTCTGCCACAGCCTTAATGTATAACGGTGTATTGTGTGGCTCTGAGCTAGATATCTATGCTTCAATTGTACACATTTAACTTGTAGTTTGGATAATTTCCCTGAGTTTTTTGGAAGTGTATATGTGTATAACATTATGCAAATGCAAGTTTGAGAGATTTGGATAAGACTTTGCTTGGTATATAGCAGGTGGGGATGAAAATCCCATTGCAGCTTGTAGGTACTAACATCTTTTTAAATATATGTACTACTTTGATCTCAATGCTGTGTTAACCAATGTTGGTTCTTTGCTTAGTATCAATGCTAAGAACACACATTTAATATTTTGTTTTAAACATGATACCACATTAAAAAGAAAAAATCTGAAGACTGCACATCTGTCCAGTGCCTTGCTATCCTTATGGCCAAAATGTTTTTCTTCATGTTTGTCTTAATGCCATTTCAGTACCCTACAGTCCTGACAGTCCTGTGTACAGAGAATCATTTATTCTTTTCTTCTCTACCACACATTTTCACATTCCTCTTCCTTCAAACCTTAAGCATGTTTAAGTTTTATCCACCTTGTAACCAACTATCTAGCTGGGCACACATTTAATTCTTTACAATACTTGTAGTTTTAATCCAAACACATTCTTAGAGAAGAAAAAAAAACACCACCACCACCAACAACAACAACAACAAAAGCCATCCCCCCTCCAAAAAAACAGAAGAGCTCTGCAGATCTATTAATCTATTTCTGGTCATTATCAAAATATATTTATATGTAATTAACTATTGCTACTGTCAAAAGAAATTACATTTTGAAGACATTTGTAATCTTGATAAAGCTGGTGTTCAGACTCTAAAATGCTGATCTAAAGTGGATCTTCTTTCTCATTTTGGACTTACTATTGTCAATATGCACTTGGGGATTTACTTTTATTTTTCCAGTGTTTCATTCTCGTGAAAGAAAGATAATGAGCACACAGAGGCTGTGATTTAGCAGGCACTCATACATAGGATAAACTGTAAGTTGTTCCAGTGAACTGTAAATGATGAGTGATACAAAGGATTATTTTTATGGTTAAAATTAAGCTCTCCCAGAAGTATTTAACAAGGCAGAAGCAATTGGTCTTCAACTTGGTTTCTTAGTTTAATATCTTGATACATACTTTAAAAAATCAGTTATTTTAGAGAATTCCTCAGTTACACTGTGTTCACACAAACACAATACGCAATCTTAAATACAACTCTGTTATCCTTCAGAAGCAAACACACCTGAGATTTCTCAGTCAGTTGACGCAATTACCCATATAATTATGTATTCTATCAAGTTCCAGTTCTATTTGGCAAAAAATGTGAGTGCATTTATCGGTTTAACTTTCTGTAAATCTGAAGTTTCACATTATACATGTTTAGATGTAGGGATATAGATGCATCTGTATGATCAAGCCTTACAAGCTTAAAAACCATTTTGTTCATAAAGAGATTTGAATATCTTTATTATAGTAATAATATAGTGTTTATTATGGCAGTAACATACTTTTATTGTATGTGTATTCACTACATTATTATATAGGTGGGGGAGATACTGCAACATAGGTGTATCACTAAACTAAATGTAACTAATGAAAGCAGTATGTGTAAATCCCTCAGCCAACATTGCTCTACAACATTTGTGTAACACGAAACTTTCTGATTTGGATGTTAAGTTGCTCAAAAGGAATCTCATCTCCTGGCTGAGATAGAAAAGAAACACAAAGGCAATTGAAGGACTACATCTGGTATTGAGGTATCATTGCTGGAGTTGGAACAAAAGTCTCTACAGGCCTTACCCGAAGTATTGCAAAATGGTGTAATTATGAAAATGCAGCAAGTGATCAATAGTGAGGGCCTGAAGTCAGTTTATGCAAGAAGTTATTCAGTTTGGATTCAATGTACAATTATGAAATGTCAAACTTCAAATATTTCTCCACAAATTGTGATCAATTGAATAATTATTCCTACTGTATTGTATGCAGCTCTTTGTCTAATACAGACCTATTTTGCCCACCATCTGCCAGTTTTCCCCACTACCTTATTTGTGTGATTAAATTGAAATGTTTAAAGGGACATCATTCCACTTCTACTGTACCTGTTCCAGCATCAAGTGTTCCAATTGGGGGGTGAAGGAGAAATACTATACAGCCAGCCTCTCCTCAGCAAAATAAGTTATTGTTAAAACTTGGTTCTCTACAGTTAGACTCATGGAGCTGTGTGATACACATTAAGGTACAGTCTGAATTTCAAGTGTAATGGAAAGTTGTTTTCGGCAGATTCCAATAGGATGTCCAGAGAAAGTAGTCCTGAACCTGCAGTGATCTGTAAGTTTTAAAAGGGAGCAAAGACAAAGCCTAACAGAAAGGATGGTAGCCTGATATGAAATACATAAACATTGATTCGGAAGCTTACCTTAAACACAAAGCTGATTTCACTTGGGTACTGCGGACAAAGGCAGGTTAAGATATGTTTTGAAAAGTGTCTGTGCACCAATAACAAGAAGAAGAATGTATACAGAGAAAAATACATACAGGAGGAAAAAGAACAAAACTTTTTTTGTTGTTCTTTTGCTTTAATTTTCATTCCTACTGAAAGAAGTAGAAGATCCACAATCAACATACTGTGCCTGCTGTTTTAATTGCAGGAGAACACAAAACACTCATAACAAAATTGAGCCAAATTCAGGTGTTAATAAGGCAGAGTGTGTTAGATATGTCTTATACTTTTTGGTGTCCTGAACTTTATTTGCTTATACTAAAGTTTTGTAGAGACACAGGGATGTTCACTGAGGGAAGTCACCACAGTCTGACAATTTTGCTGCATAGATTTACTTGTGTATCATAGTGTATTGTTTTGGCCTCCATTTTCCAAGCACTTTTCTTCCAATTAAGTCCTTCAAGGTTTGGCCAGGATAGCCAAATCACATCTGAGCTTGACAACAATGAAATACCTGAGATCACACTGCAACTGTGTGTCACCAGAACAAAGGAAAAAGAGCCATAAAAAAGAAGTAAAATATTAACACTCTCAAGACTAAAAAGAAAGGAAAAAAAAGAATCAGGAGAAGATGACAACCTACAAAATGGTCAAGCTTCCCTAGAAAAGTCTGAGGACAGGCAAGGTTTGCTCCTTCAGAAAACAGAAGAAAGACAGTAGCAACAGTTTTTGCCGTGTTTTGAGAATAGGGAGAGGGAGGGGAAGAGACAACAATGTCTACTTCCACAGCACACACCTGTGGTCATGTAGAAGCCACGCTGCCACACTGCTGTTCCCCTTTCATTCACAGCATGTCTGCATCTACCCCATCCATTTCCTCCTGTTCTTAGTGAAACAGATCACTTTACAGCTCTTCTTTCTATAATTATTTTTGTTATTACCAGCTTTACATACCTGTCACAAAATCGATAGGGCAGACATGATTTCAGAGGAACTGTTGAGTCCAACTGCTAGAGTTTCAGTGATTGTAGGTCTTCTTATAGCTTTGTCAAATTTATCGGAATTCAAGGATTCATGTTTTAACTGATTTAACAACATTCTGGTGCACTATCTTAATTTTCTGACTTTTAATCAGTAAACAGAAAAATTCCTTATAAGGAATATCAAATGTCATAATAAAAAAGACAGCAGGAGTCAAGCTGCTGTCTGCTTTTAGAAAAAAACTCAGTTTCTGATGATTGTACAAGTTTTGCTCTGTAAGTATGGAGACTACCAGCTTGTGCTCCTAGCCTCTATGAATAAGCTATTTCTGATGCCATTAAGTCAGACTTCAGCAGATAAAAATACCTCTAATACTACAGCTAGAGAGTAGTTCCCATTGTTACTAGGCTGATAAATAAGGGGAAATGTTCTTTCTGCATGCTCTCTTTAACAGGAATATACACTTACTCATATTTTCAGGTTCTAATGTCTATAAACAAAGTTCTCTATGCTTATAAAAGAAAAAAAAATGCAGAAATCAGGCCCAGTAATTCCAGCCAGTGGACAGGAGACTGTTAATTTGCTAAATATTTAGTATTAGCTCGCATTAGGCAGAAAAAAATATTAACTAAATAATAAAAAAGATACAATTCAGATTTCACAATGTTTTGTGGACACATTTCACACATTTATTTGTGACATGGCCGGTGTTCTGTCTCAGTAGCAGAGCATCCTGAAAGTAACGTTTTGAGTTATGCTTGGGTCAGAAAAGCAGAATCATGGTGCACATATTATTAATGCAATGTATGCTACTGATGTAACATGTTGAGTTTGCCTCTCTCTGATACAACATTTGTCAAAGTGTTATCTTCACAAAACTTCTCCCACTGATAAAGAATGTTCCACTGTCTTGATTTCAGATAAAGACATCAAGTGTTTATTATAAACAACACAGCAAAGATTAAAATATAAATGACTTGCCAGCTTCTGATACCTCATTATTAATACTTAGGTTTTGTATCTGCAGGTAATGCCAAATTATGCTATGTATTAATTGAAGTCCTTCTATTTGAATATTATGAGGGAGTTATGGTGATAATCTTTTCTTAGACACTTTAAATATATTAATATATGTAGATGTCAAAGTAATATGTTATATGATGAAATGAGGGATACAGTGCTGAGCATCAGCATTGAAGACAGCCACGAGCTCAGATAATCAGACTTGCTGAGCAAGTGAGGGAGAGAAGAAAAACAGCTGTAATCATTTAGTCACAACATACAGTCTAAAAAGTTCATGTCAATATTTCTGTGTTCAACACCACTCTTTAAGGTTTTTCTCACAAAATCATGGAATAGTTGAGGTTGGAAGGGTTCTCATGATATTGTGTAATCCAACCTCTGCCCTGCTCAAAGCAGGGTCAACTAAAACAGGTTGCTCAGGACTGTGCCCAGTCAGGTTTTTAATATCTTTAAGGATGGAGACTTCACAGCATCCCTGAGAAACCTGGTCCAGCATTTGACTACCTCACAGTAATTTTTCATTGTTTTTGTTTGTGAAATTTTCTATATTTCAGTTTGTGCCCACTGCCTCTTGTCCTGTCACTGAATATCACTGAAAAAAACCTGGCTCTGTCTTCCTGATTTCCCTCATCAAGTATTTATACACATTGGTAAGGTTCCCCCTGAACCTTCTTTCCCCAGGCTGAACAGTTCCAGCTCTCTCAGCCTTTTCTTACAGGAGACATGCTCCAATCCCTTCATCATCTTCACTGCTCTTCACTGTTTCTGAAATGCTCCTTTTCAACTAAGCTCAAGAAAGCAAGCTGGCTCCATTAAACTGAAATTGGTCAGATGTTATAAGAAAGAGGATCCCTCTTGACTGTACTGTATCATCTCAGACTGCAGCAAAGTGGGTGCTATGACGCTGCCAAGCCATTGGCAGATAATGCAGCTTTATTTAGTGTTCAGAAAATATTTGGAAAATTAGACACACCTCAGCTTTAAAAGAAGTTCGCCTTTTTCAGGGACACAATTGAGGTTTTGTCAGTGATTTTCACATCTTTTTTTTGTAGCATTTTTCCTGGGAGGAGGAGAGTGTGGGAGAAGAAGGAAAACTGCTGTCTCCAGCATGGGCAGCAGTTTCAGAAAGCATGAAAACAGCTGCTGTGGTTTCTAATAATTTTCAGCAAGTGCAAAAGTTTAAAAAGTGCAATGAAGTAAAATTAATTCTGTTGAACAGGAAGAATCCTGGCATCACTGGACTATATGGGAACATATTGCCTCACTACCCAATGTAGTCAAGGAACAGACTTTTTGAATGTGACAACCAAAACCATTACATCTGGGGGTTTAAGGTCTGGGAGAGCCAAAAATATACTTTTGGACACATTTGTGTCCCCACTTAAACCCATCCCCTATTTTTAAACAAAAGGACCAGTCAGAACTTTGTTTTTCCTTTTCACTAAGCCAGATGTCTTTGCCCTTGTCACTGGTTATAAATCTCACAAGATTTCACAGTTGCCCTCAACTTTAACTCCTCTCACTTGGAGATGAAGGCTACAGGAGAGCTCATTTTCTCTAATGTACCAGGGGAATCCATACTATTTTAATTCCCTGGAAAGTAGCTTGATTGCCTGGTTCTGTTACTAGAACTTTTTGATCTTGCATATTAACACACAAATATTGAATTACTACACATTAATATGGGGAGGGAAAAAATTTCTGTAATTCAAATGATTATTTTTAATCTAACATCGATAACAGTAAATTTAAATTCACCCATGGCAAAAACTTTTGTATTTTACATTAAAACTAAGGGATTTGGTACTTCTGTTTCTTGCTCATGTGTAGACTTTCGCTCTTTCAGAAATCAGAGGAATCTTTATTTCGATAATATTTCCCTCAGTTCATTAGATGATGCATCAATAAATGATGCTTTGGTGTCAATTTGATGACAATGACTCAAAAAGAAATAGCTAAGAGTAATTGTAGCTCTGGATCTTCTGAAATGATTAGAGGGAAAAAAGATTCCCTATGTTAAATTAAGTAATATTAAATTACTGTCAGGCCTATAACTTATGCAGTAAATCAGTGAATAATTTCAGAAAAACCTTGTTTCTACATAATCACACAATTTTTTATAGTATACCTATGCAAATAGTTAAAAACAAAGCTTATTAGTTTGAACTCCTTGTTCCATTACTGTAGCGAAGACTGCAGACTAAAGTTGGCCCTAGTGAGCTCAGCCTGGGCAGACCGGACATGGAATTATCTATACCCACACCCCTACACAGGCTGAGCTACCCAGCAGTTAATTTATGCATATATATTCCAGTTAATAGCCTCCTCAGGGCAGTTTGTCAGAATCATTCAGTATTTGACACCTGCACTGCTTCCTTCACTGGCACAAGGCACATTTCAATTCCTTCAGCACAAGCTGTCTGGCTGGGGTGTTCACACACATTCAGCAGGGGATTACCCCAGAATATCGAAGCAACCATAAGCCTTAGCTGTATTTTATATCCACATCAGAAATTTTCGTGGCCACAAGAATTAGTCCTAAACAGACAGTTACAGCTGGGTATGTAATGATAAATATTTCAGCTAACGTAGTTTACTGTGGTGGTCAACATATTGCATTATGATAGATTGAAATATATTTTAATTCTAAAATTACCATTTTAGAATCTTAATTTTAAAACAATTATTTTATTTTTGCTTAATGATCACTATATGAGGATCAGCAAATAGTCCCATCAATAATGATGTCCTGTAACCATCATGGAAGACAAACATAAGGTAATGAGGTGAAATAACCTGAAAGGGAAGTTAAATAGCCAAAGTAGATTTATTCCAGTATGATTTTATTTAGCTACCTCTGTACCATAGCTTTTGACTATGGGGACTAGTTAAAGCTGGATTTACTTGAGTGTATGCATTTGTGAACAGTACTATAACTTCCCTGCAGACGTTATTATCCCTTCTTCATGTGGTATAAACCTGTAGATTATTTGCATAGGTTCCCTTTTTTTAGCACTTTTTTTGTCTCATCTGCAAATTTTCTTTGCATTCTCTTTCATGCTAGCATGGTTTCTTCAAGGCCAGTCACATGGAAGCCGCGCTCCTGAATACAGTGATTCTTAAATCATCATGATCTCATCCTGTGTACATAGCACTGCACATACGTGACACCTCTTCTTGCTAGCCTTCATAAAGTAGTGTAAAACTCACACCAGCCTTAACAAACCACAAAAAGCAACGTATTTTGAATCCACTTAAAAGAACTGTACAGAAATTTAAAGACGAAGTGGGATTACAACCAATAACTTTTTTAAAACCTTCTTTGATATCCTACTGCCTCATTTTCCCATTGGTGCAATGAATTAAGAATACTCAGTCTCTTCCAGGTCTGGATCTTCATATGTCAAAGTATCTTGAATCTTTCTAGGAATTTATTCCTTTGGGCTTTGCTGGGTTTATCAAGTTCTCATTAAACAATTGTTTGTTGCATTTTTATTGGCAATATATGTAGGAATCTGTCCTCATTATTCCTGTTTCAGAGAGCCAGGCATAAAACAGATAATACTTAGCACTCATCTTAATTCTGTGCTTCAAAATTCTCCGTAGAGCTTGTTCAAGCTGAAAGTAATAAGTAAGTCTGGATTTAAATCAGGTAGATTTTTGCCACATAAAGTATATCCTTTAAAGATATTGACCAATTTAAAGTGTTGATTCTTGGGTGGGAGGAGGGTGGGATGAGAAATATTGGCGAGCAACTATCCATTACATATTTCATTCTTATGTCCAAGGGCTAATAATCCATATGTTAGCTACAGGAAATTAAAAAAGTAGATGACTAGGCCTGTCAAAACCTTGCTTGATTAATATTTGTGTATATATATGGTTGCAAAAAGCTCAGTAAGAATGAATTTTATATTCAACAGATTTTAGCATATCATACATTGCGATTCAAATCCTTAATGAGGTTATAATTATATACCCAAAATATATATCCAGATTGGGTTTTACTAATTGTAACATTATTGTCAAGATAGGCCACAACAACCTAAGTGGGAAAAATAGGTATTTTTTTTCATTTCCACAACATGAGTATTTTGAAACATAAAAGAGGAAGCTCCATCACCTGATTTTCAGTGCCTGAACATTTTCACCTTTGAGAAGTTTCTTTCAACTTATATGCCTAAGTTTATAGTTAGAAGCTTAACTTTACAGTATCATATGTGAAAACGGTAGTAAAACTTTCTGTTTCTATGTTTTACCAGAGAAGTGAAGTCTAATTCTCATTCAAGAAAATAGCCATTGGATGATTCTCAGAAAATTGTGTTAACCCCAATATTAAAATATGTACTTTTCTCTTAATTAAAAGCAATCATAGGAACTAGAAAACATTGACAAGTCTGAATAGACTTTGTTGCTGAGATGTCCTTTGAGTTCTTATTCAGTTAGAATCCAGCCAAAGTCAGTACAAATCCAAAGTTTTTTGATGGCATTTCAGCATCCGGTCTGAAATCTGTAGCAGAAGTAATATTCCTCACGGTCAGAGCCAATTGTCTGTGAACACAGCTACTCTGCATGCTTGTTCTCTGGCATCTTTCTGCAGATTTGAAACAATTTAGCTCTCTAGTGCCATTAAATATATCAATCAACAGTGACTGATGAACACTGTCATAGATAGAGAAATTGACTCTGCTGTCTAACTTGGAGATTAGAATACTATGAATATGTGTATCTGCAAATGACTATTAATTAATCTTGATTCTCTTACTATTGGTACATATAGACCATAATTACTTCTATTTCTCAATGCTTGTATCTGCAAATGACTATTAATTAATCTTACTATTGGTACATATAGACATAATATGAGTTTACCTTTGAGCATTAAACTGGTACTGATATAAATGTTAAGCACTAGATAACTAACAAAGATTTTGTAAGTGCAAGTGCCAACACTCAATTAAAAGTCTGGCAGGTTTTTTTTTAATCAGTTCTTAAATCATGTTAAAAGTAAATACATACACAAATGTCATATTAGGACTGCTTTGTAATGTATCATACACTATGTAAGCAGCAACAAAACCAAGCAGATCATGCGCATAATTTTATTTACGCAGATGTAGCAGAATAGTTATTCCGCATCCCCACCAATGCCTTATCTCAAGACAAAGATCTAAATTAAAATCACTTTAATTGCTCAAGAACAGAGAAGGAATTTGAAAAATGACAACTGCTGAACAACACCCATTTCAAATGCTTGGCTGGCTCCAAAATGGCGGAATACATTTATTTCAAGCTTTCCAAGATATCTCACTTGGGACAATGAAGGAATTAGAGAAATATTCGCACAAAAGGAAATTTTAGGGAAGCCATCTATAATGGAGGCTGTAAGGGAGAACTGAGTCATCATCTCAGCTGTGAGCGACAGTATTGCTGAAACCATTACACTGGAATAGTCTGCTAATCAAATGGTAAAACCAGCAAAGCATGAGGGCACAGATGTGTTGTATAGCATACCTTGCCATACTGTTCATTTTCTACAGAGTCTCTAGTCCTTTCTGTATGAGGCTCAGCAAAGGATGTAATGGATCTTTTCTCAGCTCTTCAATTTCTGATTGTTGCCAGAAGCAGTTGATATACTATTGTGCTGCTCTCAGTGCTTACAAGTCTGAAAAATTTGATAGCAAAATTCACAAGGAATGAAAGTGCTGTACAAACTTGGTCAGACAATGAAACTGGAAATGAGAGAAATCTAGGATTCTGAACAATTATTTTTGGTTGTTACTACTCTGAAGTGGAAAAATAGGGATCATATATGCTAATTAAGCTGGATATGGTTTAAATTTTAGGGTTCCTAGGTATATTATTTATGGCCTGAGTCAAGGTACAGCATGTTTCTTTAAATCCTAAGCTAAGATAATGCCTTTTGACAATCCTCCAGCTGTCCAGTTCAGGGCACGGATATTTTGGACTGTTTGGCTCCTGTAGGTGGTGCTTCTTGGATGATTGCAATAAATTACAAGTGTGTTTGAAATAGCTGGTAACAACTTACAAATGCTTAACTTAAACAACTTACAAAAACTTATTCAAATGCTAACAAAAATCTCACTGTACAGATGCAGTTACTGAGCTCACCAGGCAGTTTTTTGACATGCACAGGTTGAAGCAGATTACTACTAAATGTCACACATGACTTCCTCAAAACACACTGGCACCTACCTTGAGATAGTGAACAGAGATATCTTGCTAACCTTAGGTATATATATCCTTCCAAACCATCTTCTGCACTTGTACAGAAATGGAATTGATATAATCCAATTTTTAATCCATGCCACCGGCCATTGTAGTTTCCTGGCAAATAAATTCTCAATAGCATAGTATCCATATTCCATATTCAGTGGTTTAAAAGCACATATGCTAATAGCAAATGCACTTTTATGCACCATGTAGCCAATAGTTCTGAATTTTATTTGTGAAAGTAATATTAACTGAAGTTTTATAATGCCACACTTTTTAGTATGAACACATGACAGGCAATAAGCTGGAGTGAGAAAAGGAGAATTTTCAAAAGTAGTAGATAATTATTAAACATCAACAAATAATCTCTTCCCTGCATGTAAGCACACCAACAATAGTGTAGAAATTCTAAAATAAAAAGAGAAAAGTCATGCAAGCTTTAGGGTAAAATATGTAGCGAAGTTACTGGTTGTAGTCAATAATGCCTCCCAGTCAGGTTATCACCTATGTGTCAGAAAAACAGCCTGACAAGGAAGATCAAGGGGCCAGGTCACCTCATCTGCTTTCCCATGCAGAGGCTAAAAAGATCTTTCTCATTAATTCTCAAGGAACCTCCTTTTGAATGCCAAAAGCCTTCTTTGTATGGGTCAGCAAAATGTGTAGACTTCTCTCTTTTTTTTTCATTATTACCCTTTTGGGTTGCTTATGCACAGAGAATCAATCTGTCTCCTCCCCATTAATTTCAGCTCAGTAGCTTCCTGTCCCAAACTGCTGTGTAAAGCTGCTGTGTGCTGTTAGACAGCTGGTTTTCACCTGACAGAAGTAAAATGACCCCTAGGCTTCTTCCTTTCATATGTGGGCTTTGCTTTTACAAAGCATGCATAAGCCAACTTATCTGGACTCCTAAGACTAAAGTAGGGCACCTCCCTGTCAGAACTAAACTTAACAGCTAAAAAGATGTATTGGTGTCTCTAAAAATTAATATCTTACAATTGAAACAAAAACAAAGATCTAAGGATCTCTGTAGAAGCAAAAGATTAGACTTCACTGACAAGAACAGAAGATGATCTGCATGTAGTGTTGGAACTGCTGAGTGAAACGGTGCCATTAAAACCCAGCTAATACAGAAATGTCCACTGCTTGCCTCTCACTATGAACATGTAAAATTTTGTTTCAGAAGTCTGTAGTCTAGATCATGTACTTGGGACAGAGCTGGGCATGGACTTTGATTTTTAAAAGAGTAAGATGATTATTTAACCATATATATGTTAACGCTACAACTGATACTTGGTTCATGAATACTGGGAGAGAACGGAATGCTCTTTCTGTGAGGTTACCAAATGTTTGGGGATTTTTTTTGTTTTCTGATTTAAGTGCTGCCCTGGCACCCTTGAGTATTAGTATATAGGCAGTAATGTATGATAGCATTTTCTCACAAAAATGCTCTACACATGTGGGTGGTTTGGGTTCGGGATTTTTTGTGAACTAGGAGATATGGAAAGCATTACTCTCAGTCAGCCATATTTTAATACCCTGTTTTCTAGTTTCCCTTTTAAGCAGTCTCCTCAGGGCATCAAATATTGTGGTGTCAGTTACTGCTCCACAATCAAATGACATTTTAAAGTAAAATTAAAAATTAATATTAATAAGAGAAAATCCCAAAATGGTATTCTGTAAATCTTCTTGTCTGGCAAAGCAAGAGCCACTGAAATTCATTGCCCTTTATTTAAATTATACCTAGCCAAATCCTATAGCATTTTTACTTTAAATGCTTATATAAGCAAAGGGTTGGAAACCTGGCTATCATTTAATATTCCTCTGAGTAGATATACAGTGTATTTTTCTCAGCAGGGCAAAGAAGCCAGCACAGATACATTTGCTTTTATTTTCCAAGCTAGTTACCCAAAGCAGCCACCCCCAGGTTCCTCACAAAGAAGCTAAAGCAAATTTATTCTGTAAAATAATACCAAAGAACTATCTTTGAGATTATTACCACAAGAAGCAAAAAGTGAGCAGTCTAATATTAAAATGTTACTTAATGTTTACTGAGTGGTATACCGTCATAAGGATGGGAACAGAAGAGGGTGGTGGATAACTCCAGCAGGCAATACCCCTCCCCAGCCTCCGACCCTCCTGAAATCCCTTCTAGTGCTGAGAGGTCTGTTGTTTGGTCTTGCTGGAGAGAGGGAAGGTGAAACGGAGGCTGGAAGGGGACAGCTCTACCTATCAGGATGAAATTGGGAGTAAAATACAGACCCAGATATGATACTGAAATAGTAAGCGGTGACAGTAAAAAGCACCAATGATCCCTTTCAAACAGAGGGCTGTGGAAGGTGGAAAGCAGCAAATACATAGCATGTCTGCATCTGTATGTAGTTTAGAGTTATCTAGCATAACTCTGCCAAATACTTCTAGTGCAGATATGATTTATATGATCAAAAAACTATTTTTGTGCCACTGCTTATATCAGTTCACCAAATTAAGTTTAAACTACTTTAGCAAGATGCCAAATGTCTTTCTTTGTGCTATTACTGCAGCCACCAAAATACCTGCTTCCCTACTCTAGCTATGCCAGAAAAGTTGAAGGATAGATCAGAGCTAGTGTAATTGTGACGGTGGTTTTTCTCAGCTGTTTTACAGCCCATGTCATGCACAGACCAAAGCAGTTTAAGAAGAATACTGAGTTCCACTTCACCAGTTTTGCAGGTGCTAATATAGAGCCAATGCGATTCTCCTAACACTGTGAAGCAGTCCACCAGGAAAGCAGCAATTAGAGCCCTCATGTTCAGTGCATCAGCTCAGCACCAAGGTCCTGGAGTCAGAAGAGCTCAAGTTGTTGCATAGCTGCCAGGGTAAAAAGTGACATTTGAGTCAGGCCTGGAAACTGTCAACTTTGAACAATCACTTTACATTCACCTCTCCAAAGCCTGTGCTACGCAGCAGACTGTGACACACACTCCAACACATGGATGTGCAGGCTGTGAGGGGCAATGGAACTGGACAAGGAAGACATACGGTTTGTGCAATGGCTGAGCCACGCACATCTACAGCAGGAGCCAAAGACTCAGGGCAACAGCTCTCCACATGAACACTTACCTAGGATAATCAGTACAACACTGAGCTGGCCCAGTGGCTATCAAAGCAAGTGGTAATTATGACACAAATGTTGTGAGAACATAGGAAGTGGCCAGGGAATGAGAATCAGAACTAATAAAGTGTCAGATGTTAACACATCAGTATGTGCATTCGCAAGTAGTCTAGACACCCTTTCTGCTTCATCTCCAAATGCAAAGAAAATGCACTTAAAGCAATGTCTCCCAAACTACTTTAGGTCAACATCATGTATCACATACACAGCAACATTTCTGAAAGCAGTTGCCGAAACCAGTGTGATAGTTCATTGATCCACACGCAGATAATTCAACCAAATCCATCAAAGTTTAGACACTTGACTGCTTTTCTGCTTAGTGAGTACCATAGATAATTCAAAGGTCATTTATCACCCTCAGAGTAGCTGATTATT